>NW_008235735.1:463037-463601 GCF_000691975.1 Corvus brachyrhynchos | reverse complement strand
CGCCCCCCCCGGGAGCCCCCAGTGTGATGGGGACAGCCGGAGCCCCGGCGGTGTCGGGCGGTGTGTGTGAACCGCATGGGGGGACCCGCACAGCGGGCCCGGCCCCGTGTGGGGACTCAACCGAGGGGCGCCGGGCTCCGGCCCTCTGGGCTTTATTATCCGGCGCCCCGAACCCCGCGGCTGCGGGGAAACAGGGAAGGGGAATAAGGGAGAGAGAGAAGGAGTAAAGGAGAGAGAGGGGAGATGAGGGGGAAAGAGCGGAGGATAAGGGGGACAGGAGCGGACATAGGGGGAGGTCGGGTCGGGATGGGCAGGGAGCGTGGAGAGAGGAGGGGAAGAAGGTGTGAGAGCAGGGGGCGGCCGGAGGGGTGCAGGGCGCATAGAGGGCAGGGATAGCGGGGAAGAACGGGGCAGGAAGAGAGGGAGGGTCGGGCTGCGTAGGAGGGCAGGGAGTGGGGACAGGGGGAGAGCAGGTGCGATGGAAGAAGGGGAGAGCTACGGGGGAGCGGAATTGGGGGTTTGCGGGGGGCAGGGAGGAAGAGAAGATAAGGGGGGAAAGGAAGG
>NW_008235735.1:402766-454112 GCF_000691975.1 Corvus brachyrhynchos | reverse complement strand
CCTCTTGTCTTTCTCAGGAGAAGTTATGGCACCTAAATGTCAGCGCCTGATGCGGCCCCATCCGATTTCCCGGGACTGCAGCACCTTGAGCAAACGAAGGGGAAATTGCTGCAGTGTGAGGGTTGCCAGGCTAATACTAACAATTCGCCAAGGATGATGTGCAGAACTGGTCATTTCTCTTGTAAATGCCATGGCCAAGCTGCAGAGGAATAATTCACAAGGATGAAAATGTTCTCTATTGCAAATGCCAAAGATGCATCAGTCTGGGCTGCTTTTCACTTTGCATTTCCCAGGGAAGCACTCACACAGAAGATGAGGCAACTGCGAAACGCTGCCCCTGCTCTGTTGGTGAGGGGCCGCCCACCCTTCACAGGTACAGTCCCTGTCTGCTTCCATTCCCTGCCAGAGCCAGCCCGGATCGCTCCCGGTTTGCAGCACTGCCTGCAACGCCAGCCTAAGGAAACGCCTTTCCCACTCTCCTCCTGGAACAGGCTCCAGCTGGCACCCACGGAAAGTACCCGGCAATGCCTCCTACTTGCCATTACTTAAATGCCACATCTTTATTTAAGAGGAAAAACCCACCAACCTCATCCCCCAGAATGTTACATCCAGACGTCTTTCAAACACAGCAAAACCATGTGCACCTTCCTCTGAGAAGGTCATGGCTATTACTGTTGAAAAATGCTTTCTAATTTCCCAGCTTTTATGTCCACAAGAATTTATTTGGGAAGGAGGAGCTACTCTCCCTTTTTTAGCCCATTTCTGTGCACTGTGCATGAGGCCTTCTCACCTTCTCAGCCACCTTGCTGACCCTGGAAATGTCCCTGCTGCTGCCCCCTTGGCAGAGCTGCTATTTGGCAACAAAACCAGTTCAGGATTGCCTTTAATCAAAATGCCATAAAGTGGCTTAAAATCACAATACATCCTGGATTAAGCATCATGAACTACCTGAGAACAGGTCACTGCCATGTTTTTTAAAGACATAATACTCTTTGAATTTGCTTTACTGCACTTTTCTGAATTGAAAAACACACTTCCTTGTCATCCTGCCAGCGCCTCCCAATATTTAAGTACCTGAAAAATAAGTTACCTAAACTTAAATAACTTCAACCTACTTACACACTTATTTCCTTTCACAATAAGTATATTTTTAAAAATACTCTAACAGTGATATCATTTCATATGGAATTTCCCTGTCAAAAGTGCCCAGCACCACATGTTACAAAGTTTAGGATATGGGAAGGTGAGCGTGTAAGGCTTATTGAAAAAAATACAGATACTGAGATTTTCTTGAATCACTGCAGTGTAACTGGAAACTCTCACATTTAGGAGAACTTACATCTGAATTTTCCAGTTAGCTTTCAAGTCATTAAAAATAAAAAATTTTTAATAATTGCAGTTTGATGCTCTAATAATTCCAAACATAGGGAAAGTTTGCCAGCTGGACATACTTGTCATAAAGGGCTGTCAAGGGGAAGTCTTTCCGTTGCATTTGCCATAAAGGTGGGTGGGTGGGTGGGAACAGGTATTTAACCACATCCTTTATTTGAGCAGAGAGCCTGCTGTCTCTCTAACGTGGAACTGTGTTTAAATTTGGGCTGCTCGTAGCAATCTAAACCCAGAGAAGTGTCAGGAACGCCAAAATCCATCCGAATTTCAGCTTTAGTCTGGAACAGCAGCAGCAAGGGCCCTGCCGTTCATCTCGCTACAATTTCAGAGTTCCAGCACTTGCTAAGTGTTTTACTTGGGATGCACCTAAACAATCTGAAGCCTCAAACAACACCATTACCTGGGCAATAAAATGGAATTTCTGTAGATTGCTTAGGATCTCCAGAGAATACACAGCAGGGGGAGGGAGAGTGAAGCCTCATGAATGGAAATACAAAGTGAGATTGGAATTGAGGCATTTTGGGAACACTGCTGAGCTGAATGGCCGTTCAAAGAACCCTCCTAAGTGATGGATAAAAGCTCCAAAACAGCTTTATTTTAGGCTTGGCTGCACAGAGAAGTGCGTGCTAATAAACTGAATCACCAAAACCAAGTTGTTTCCATGTTCATTTCTTTAGAATTAATACCTGTAAACCAGGGTTTTGTCACATTCATCACACAGAACAAGCTTGTGATCTGATGTTGCACAGGACAACAGGTTTTGAGGAACTGTACTCTCTAGAATTGGGCTACTTGGGTTTTCTACAGTGGAAGTTTTTTCTTTCCCAGAACAGCAGGTATTCACAATGACGGTTTTTAATTAGGGACAACTTTATGTACAGTGCTCAGTATTTAAGCTGCAGGGGAAAAATTCTGAGAGGACACTGAGGAATCCAGGCACATAATGCCATTAGCTGAAATACTGAAGGACATCGCTGAATTCCCTTATAATGAATTAAAATTTATCAACTTTGACCTTTGTTGATCAAGGACAGTTATAAGCACCTTTTTGTTAGAATTTCATAGAATATTAAACAAGATATATATTTAAAATGCTTTTTTTAAAACTAGCACAAACAAAAATAAACATACCAAGATTTTACAATAGTTTTACCAGAAAGGAAAAATGTGAGTTCCTTTCATCTCTCCTGCTGTGGAATTAAACTATTTAAGTACTACCTTCACATTAAAGATTGCTATTTCCTTTTCAGTCTGGAAATGTATTAGTGATCCAAATAGGATTGTGCTTTTCCCAGCTATGTATTCTACTCTAATAAAAGTTATTATCTCTCTTTACAAACCCTACCTCTTCACAGCCCCACACTCTCATGCATACAACAGCATTCTTACTGATTACACAGATCATTCCCTGCTGCAAGAAGCAGGTTTTTGGAATTACCACAGTTTCTGAAATGGGTGGCACTGGAGCCTTTGGACAGGGACATTTTTTGCTAAATACAATTGTTGATTTTTCAGTGATAAGAGATGACAGTTCCAGCATATCTCATGGAACCTGATCAGGTGATAATTTCACCTGTCCCAGCAAACCAGACTTCCACCAGCAAGGACACACTTTAAAGCCTGCACAGCACTACAGTCAATTCTCTGCCCAGGTCTGAGTTGCACTCGGGAACCCTTCTCTTTCTCAAGTCCACATGCTGTGGAAAAGGACATTTACTGAGCACATGCCAAGGTCTAATTCCAATGTTTCTCTTTGGGAGGAGAGAAGCAGAAACACAGAGTTTACTGTGCCACCTTCAAAGGCAAGCCAATGCCCTGCCACATCCTCACTTAAATACTGGTTTTGAATGTCAGAAGCAGCCTCATTTTCTTGGAGTTCTGCTCCCTTTTTTTTTTCTGTCACAAAACTGTTTTCCTGCTGGAAAAAATTGGGATGATCCTTCACATGAGAATGTACCATTTCATTTTTTTTTTTTTTTAATCTGCTGCTTTACCTTACTAAATACAGTATTTGGAAAGGGATTTCTTTCAATAATTTATTCCCTTGTGAGAAATTTACAGCAACTAAATTAATTAGGCATGAATCTAAGTAAACATGAAAATGCTGATATGCTTCCAAGTGCCTGCACCTACTTAATTAGGTTTTGTTTTATATTTATCTTCCAGCCTGTATGAAAGTCTCCCATGTGACACAAGCACTTTATTTCCTTCCCATGTTCAGTGCCACCTCACCTTCCACAGCTCCTGTCTCAGTTAGGAGGGGAGAGGTTGCCCCCATCTGTGCCCCAACAAACAAAGACAAAAAGGATGTGGACTGAGAACAAACAATGTCTGTGTAACTGCTTCCAACCCAGTTCTGGTTAAATCACTGCAGCAGCTAAAACACTTTAATAATGGGGGTTATCCAACACAGCTCAGTTCAGCACAGCTGGCCTGCAGAGAGTCTCCAAACGCAGTTCCACTGACAGATCTGAGAGCTGACTCCAGGGAAGGGGTGGGGAACAGCTGAAGATGAGGTGTGGAGCAGCAGGAAACCTTTGACACAAGCTGACTGAATCCAAAATGGCAGCCTGACAGCAGCGTGACTGCGCTCTCCCAGCTTTACACTCCAGAGAGAGGCACAGTGAACATCTGGTGAACATCAGCCCTCGCCAGCTGGCTCTCTCCTGCACCTCACTTTCCTCTCCAGGCCTCAGAACAGGAGCAGGTACAGCACTGCAGGACACGGTGACAGCCCTGCCAGGGACAGGGACAAAACTCGCTCGCGGCGACGGTGGGAGAGGCTCACGGAGCTCCCTCCTGCTGCCCTCAGACACACGGGGCTCAGCGGGAGGGTCGGAACTGAGGAACACTTTGTGATCTGCTTTGTCCCAGAGCAGCTCCAGGGAGCTTTCCAAGGCACCCTCAGCTGGCTCAAGGCCTGGGTTAATCAGAATGGAAAAGCATGGCTGGGGTGGTTGGAAGCAGCAGCCCTTACACGTGTGTGACAGGGCAGAGCCCATCAATGCATTTCCATCATAACCAGGAATATTCTTCCCTTCCTCTGCTGTGCCAGCTCAGTGCATCTGCCCAGGGCTCTCCGTCCTCCCTCGGCTTTAGAAACACCTTCCCACCTCCTCCAGGGGCCCGGGAACCACCTTACAAAGCCACTTAGGAACTCCTCCCTCCCCCTCATCTTTTTATCTCTCTTCTCTCTCACAGCTCACTGCCAGCCCAGGTTCTGAGGAATGCCAGAGCTCAGGACACTGGGGGCTCCTGGCTCCTGTACCCACAGACAGTTCTAAATCTGGCTGTATCCGATGGCTCCGTTAACAGGATCCACAACTACGTCCCTAATTTTTCCTTTTCTTTCATTTTAAGAAAATGCCACAAAGTTCTCTGTATCAACAAGTGAAACTGGAGTTCTGTAACTCAGAAATCTCACCTCTGCTACTTCACACGTTTTAGAGTTTTGCAGACAAACAGAACAAAGCTCAGCTGAATACCTCTAAACAGCTCCTCTATAAAGCTATAGAACACAAAGTCAAGAAACGCAGTAGCAAAAAAAAAAAAAAGAATATTTTTGTTGGTTATTTTCCTTTCAACTGTATTGAAAAGCACACAAAGGGGTTCCTGAGGACATGAAAACACTGGATTTCTCACCTGAAAGATGTGCAGAGTCACAAATTAGGTGCCTTCCTCCTTTTCAAAGTCCTCCTTGATACTTGGATTCTTTGACAGCTTTCCAGTTCGTTTTAAATAAAGCTACTTACCTGTGTTCACCTCTTTTTAACAACTATTTGCTGGTACCACTGTATACAACATTAATTCCCAAAGGCTAAGATTTCACTCTGTAAGTCTGATTTCTTCAGAGGAAAATGATTTCTCCTTTTTTCTACCTTCTTATCATGTTCTCAGAACTATACCTAAATACCAATCATTTTCATAAGTGAATTACATATTTTTCCATCCTGTGATTCTCAGCCTTGCCATGAGAGATGGTGGCTCATAACCACTGCTCTCAGCAAGGGACCACTGTTTGCAAAATAGTGACATACTAAGGACTGAGCAAGAATTTACAAAATAAGGCTTAATTTAAAATCTTCCCTTCTCAAAATATAAATATTATCTGGAAACAATTGGTATAAAGATTAACATCAATTCTAGGAGAAAAAAAATCTCGATATTTTCAAAAGGAGAATGTTATTTCTTAGTCAGGCTCTTTTAAACTGTAGTTTACACTGGCTGCTTGTTGGAGATTTAGGGCTGGGAGACAATTTGGCAATTAAAGCCTGAGACATTTTCTAGCTACCCAGGACATGAAGTTCCCATTTCATGAATTAGAAAAAAACTTAGAGGAATAGCTGCTGAGAGGATCTGATGGCTGCAAGTTACCATCAGCTTCAGCCCCCCTCAAACCCTCCCATACTGAGTGGGAGACATTTATAATAATGGAACACTTTCAGATAAACTTTTTCCCCCCCCTGCAAAATAGTCATCATACAAATCACACAAAAACATTAGAATTATTACAGGTCAGAGAAATTCCAACAGAATTTTATAGTTCATGCATTTTTATAATTGCATTTTTTCTCGGTTTTGTCCATCTATAATTAAAAGCTCTAAAAAGAAAATATCTTTTAAAAACGTAGCACATACCTGGTCGTGCTGTCACAGCTTCAGTGGAAGAGACAGAGGCAGTGGATGAGGAATGCTGGTGTGGGACACATCCAAAGAGTCTGCGTGGGATATTATTGGTCCTTTGCACCCCTTGTGTCTAGCCAAAGCATTTTTATCAGCTTCCAGCCACGTTTCAGAGACAAATACAAATAATAGAAAATAACAAACACTACAAAGTCAGTGTGATTTCAGGAACAGTCCCCAGCCGGGGCTCCTGCCTTCCCCCTCACACACACATTGTGCGTGTGCAACACTTGCTGATGATTCAGGCAGAACTCATTGAGTCAATTCACATTTAATGACTTCTTCAAGGGTAGTTTTACCACTTTCCGAGCTATAAACTCAATTGTAAATTTCTTTTCTCCACACTTCACGAGGAAATTTCCACTCTGGAGCCGGGACTGTAACATTTCACCACAGCTGATGAGGCTGCGGTAATGGCGGCAATCCTGAGGCAGGGCCAGACGGGCTCACTCGCAACTGAAACAGCAGCCAGGGTTTTCACGGAATCCCGGGATTCCCCAAATCCGTAGGAATTAGGTTTTCCTGGGAGGCAGCCGGCGAGCAGAGCTGCCAGGGACCGCAGCTCCCACAAGTCGATCCCATTTTCATACGGACACCAGGAGGCGCTTTTGCCCTTGAGGCTGAGGCGGCTCTGACCCGGCCTGGGGGTTCCAATTCCTTCCGGGCCGAGGCGGCTCTGACCCGACCTGGGGGTTCCAATTCCTTCCAGGCAGAGGCGGCTCTGACCCGGCCTGGGGGTTCCATTTCCTTCCAGGCTGAGGCGGCTCTGACCCGGCCTGGGGGTTCCAATTCCTTCCAGGCTGAGGCGGCTCTGACCCGGCCTGGGGGTTCCAATTCCTTCCAGGCTGAGGCGGCTCTGACCCGGCCTGGAATTCCCCCCAGCCACACCAGCTCCCACCACCTCAGAATCCAAGCTTTCAGCAGCCAGCACTGAAATATGATGCTTGGTTGGAAAATTCTTCCATTGAGACTACCAAGCTTTAGGTGGAAAATGTAAGAATATGAGCAGTGTCACAGGTCCACCTCTCCACCTACTGCCCTCAGCAAAGCTCATCAGGCCTCAGAGCCACCCAGGCCCTCAAACAGCAGAACCAGCTCTTTTTATGCCCATGAAAAGAGTTTAAGTTCGGTTCGAGCTGTCGGATGGGCAACTTTTGCCAGCGAAGTGTGACGTCCATGTCGTTAACAAGCAACTGACCACGCACTCCCTTATACAGTAAAAACATCAGGTCATTTTCTTAGTCACTGGGATTTGAACCAGATAGAAATGGTGACTAGAGATGAAAAGCTTTTAATTGCATTACTGGTTGTCAGGTGAATTCTCACAACACTTGCACAGGAGCAGGAGGATAAGGCTCCGAATCACTGAGCTGATGAGTGTTCACTTACCACAATTCTCACTTACAACACTTGTTGGTTACAGGAAGCCGGCTGGAATGCTGCCTGTGCTGTGCAGGTTGGCAGTCAATGCTCTCCAGGGGTTGAGGTTCTTCCCCAGCATCAGCTCGTTGTGTGTGTTCATAGGTGCTGAATGCTTTGTTCAGGGGAGTGGAATTCAGGCTCCAAACTAATGAGCAGTTTTGAGATGATCATGGAATTTAACTGGCATTAAGTCACGGAATTAATTTTAGAATATTCAGCTCGTTTTCTATGCCCTGCTATAGATTTTAATATCCAGAGTGCACTCTAAAAAAGGATACATGAACATTTCAAGCTCATTGCATTGAAAACATCCCTAAGCCTTGCGGCTTTATAAAGATACCTTGAGTAATATGAAAGTGACAGATAAATGAACCCACTGTTTCTGTATATAGTAGAAAAGGTGTTTCCTCCTTCAGAATTGCTTAAGTTGGTGGCAACTTCATTGCTTTAACAGAAATGGCAATCGTGTAATGGGCTGAATGTCAACTTAATGTGGAAGAGAGCTGTACTAATCCTTTTCATAACAGGGTCATTCTCATGGGCTTAAAAGAAAGCAGTGGGCAAGTTCTGTGAAATAAAAAGTAATTTTGAACATAATGACTGCAGCAATGAAAAAGGAGAAAAAAGGCCTAATTGCTGTAAACCTCAGTTAAATACTACAGTCCTGCAGTTTATGGTGAAGCCAAGCACTGCATGTGTAGTATGTCTGTGTGATACCAGTCACTGTCATGACTGCTGTCAACATGTGCTGTTTTCTCCACTGTGATGCTTTACTGTAGGTAACCAACTGCCCATGGCAGGCCAGAGTTCTGCTGTAGTAGCTCTGCCACAAACAGCTTTGGCTTACCTGAGCTTGGTTCTGAACTGCCCCTCTTTGGGACACTTTGCTCCACTTGGATCGTATCTTCTCACCATAGCCATGGGTGATGACAACAGCAGAAACACACTGAAAATGCTGAGGCCATGTAAGCTGCCTGTCTTCAGAGTCACAGTACGAGAAGGTGACCTAGAGTGTACTCACTGCTGGATGCATGGCCATAAAACCTTGGAGAACTTGGGATGTATGAAAGAATAAACACACACACAGATTATATTTAATAATTGCTTATTTCTTTACACAAATGTTGCTGGTGTCATTTTACAAATGAAATGGCAACAAATACTTTTTACAGGGTAATGTCTACAGCTCAAAAGTGCTTGTCTTGGCAGCTGAGTTCAGGCCGAGGACCTTTTTATAATACAGCCACTTATTTCAAGAGCTCTTGGACAATGACAAGAAAAGGACTGTATAGATAAGCTGTCGAACCAAAAAATTATGCATTTTGACTGCTTATTGTGGATATTAAATAATTAATACTAAGTAGCAACACTAAAATGTTTAAAGGCACTTTTTTCCTTTACTGAGGCTTAACCTTACTTTTGAGTGTTTTTTGCTTTCTTTGAAGCACTATTTTTTTTAATAATAGCTTTTCAAGTTTGGCAAAGTTCAAACCTCACGTTCAGAGGCATTGGTCGTAAAGAGACAGAGAGACTGATGAAGTATCTGAGGTAAACAGCTGTTCCAAAGGCTCTGGCTTTCTAAATTCTACCTTCAATATTGGTATTAGCAAAGGCTTGTTTTTAAAAGCAGTTACCATTGATTACATCAGTCATGGGAGAGGAGGTCAATGTAACAGAACTGCTATTAAGCAAGAGGCTTTATAGCACCACAAATAACCTTTGGTTAATGGGTCAACTGTTTCACAGTTGATCTGCCACTGAAATTTTGAGGGACAGATTTTTCTGAGTTGTGTTGGGAATATTCCAGTTAGCAAATGTACTAAATAAAGCCTAACCTGTGCCATTTTGAAAACGTAATTAAATAGTATGCTAAACTAGTTGCTGCCCCCACGAGGAGAGAATTGTACCATAATAGTGTGGCATTATCTGCCGAAGGTGGCAAAAGGATTGTTTGATTACTGTTCTTCCTGTGATCCCTGCTGTTTTCACACTTACTCAAGTCCAGTTATAAAACTGAGGCATTTCTGTCTCCTGGATAACGCTGGCTGTGGAAGGGTCCCTAGAGCTCTGCTTCCATAGAAAGTTAACACTTGTCCCTTCCAGGAAAAAAAGGATTTGCTTTACAGAGATTTGCTTCACAGGAAGGACTTTGAAATCCTTCAAACTGAACTACATGTTTACTGCCAATCTGATTCAACTTTATGTCCTCACTTAGAAAAAGAAGTGTTTTGTCTTTTTTCCTCCTCTGTACAGATTCTGATCATCTTTCCCAGCTCTGCTACAACTTATGACTAGCAAAAGGAATAATTGAGAGTTTTCTAAATTGTCTTTTAAGAAATGTATACCATATATGCTCTTAAGCATTGGCAGTCTGAAATCTAGCAATTCATGTAGAGAAAAGAGTCAGGACTCCCAGAAGATTAATACCTGAGTGCAGAACTTCCTATTCTACAGCTTAAGAAGTAAGCAAAATACTCAGGGAAAGATGGGATCAAATGAAACCGTACAAAAAGAGCACAGAAAAGGGCCAGTAAAGCACAGCAGAAGGCCTGGGTCCAGTGGAGCTGTGGGCCAGCCTTCAGGCACCAAAAACTGTCCCTCCTGCGTAGGCAAAAAGGAACTGAACATTTTACTTGAGTTGCCTTAACTGAGCAGCTGGCTGATCTCTTTGTGAATGCACACGAGGAAATCCACGTATGAGGCTCCTCCATAAATACCCTTGTCTTCTACTAGGAACTGGCGGAAAAGCATCTCTGGCTGCTCCCGTTGCTTCACTACCATCAGCTGCAAAGACAACAGGTACAGACAGATAGTTTTAGGATACAGTCAGACTAGATGGCAGCACGGTTTTCCTACATCTCTTAGTGGATGCTCTTGAGGTGGGGAAAACCCCCAAAACGAATAAATCTCCACAGTGCAGAAGCTGGAGAGACTAATGTGAATTGAGGACTGCAGAATAAAATGGTTACCTTTTAAACCTGACTACCTTTCAAAATCCGTTTTGATTGGGAATTAAGCACATTTGAGATGTCTGTGCCTACAAATCATGCTGGAACTCACCCATGCGCAGGAAGACTCCTGTGTAGCTGTTATCCCCAGAGAACGGCAAAATCACGACACAGGTAGGTCAGATGATATGGTCAAAGCAAGAGCTAAGACCCCATTTAATGAATAACTCATCTTTGATAGTGTGGTTTGCAACAAAGAAATTACATGATTGGCTTATTCACTCACCACCTCTGAAGGTGATAGGCTGAGCAGTAAGACACCCATTTCCAAATATTATTCTCACAAGACTGAAAACAATTCCACTGTTCTCACAACAACTGGCAGGTGCAGAAATAGTTTACATTCTCTCAAACTGTTGTCCATGCAGTCCGCATGAGAACGAAAACTTTCACAGAGAAGCTGTGAGAAGCTGGATTTCTCTGTTTCTCAGCTGAAGCATGACAAAGGAAAGACTTCACAAATGCTACAGAGCTGGAAAATTTCTCTGCTCCTGCCTTCTAGCATCTACACTCTTGATACCTAAAAAACCTTTTACAGCCACTGGTAAGTTTTGGCAAAGCCTGGAGTGTTCCTTTGAACAAGTACAAGGAATGAGTTGAGGCAGAAAGCAGTTACCTTCATAGTGTGGGGCTTCTGGCTCTGGATTTGCTCCAGGATATGCTTCAGTTTCTTAGAAAATGGATTGTTCAGGTCAGGCAGGGATGTCTGTGAGAAGGAAAGCAGGTTGTTGTAGTGCAATCACATCTCTAACCAAGACTAGCTGCTGATAGTTACGTTATAAGGTACTGTGGATTTCATATTAAACCAATAAACCTCACCTCCTTCACTAAAAGGTCTCATTTGAGGACTCATTTTCAGTTTAAAATAATCACTATATGAAAATGCATCATCAGGAGAAACTTAACAATTGCAAAGTGTTTGTTATAATTTTATCAATACACAGTTCAAAGGACTTTAATATCTGCAACAGTCAAAGTTTAAGAACATTAAAAAAGTTGTGAAAGCTTCTGTCCTCTTAGTGCTCAGAGTGTCAAAGTGTTAAGTTTCATGTAACTTAAAGCACTTCTGGTGTCCAAACACATTCTGCCGGTCACCCGTTCATGCTTTTAAGGCTGAAGGATGAAAAAAGACCTCACTTGTTTCTCTGATTAGCATCTGGTCTTGCTAAATCCTCAACTGTTAAGTCCGCATCTACTCACGGCCTCGGTGCTGATGTGTGCGAAGGACGGCACGTTGAAAAGCCCTTGGATGAGCTCTGGGGACACGCTGGCTCCCAGCCACAAGAACATGCTCAGCCCGTTGGCCAGCAGGAAGGCCCCTCCCTCAGACAGACGCTCCTCGGAGCAGCGGACGGCAACTGGGACAGCATCACTCTTCAGATCCAGGCTGTGCTGCGGGGCAAAAGACACAAGAGTTGTAGAACTGACTTGAAAAGTAACTATTGAACAGCTTGCTACATCTTAGTGGGTCCTTTCCAGGTAAGAGGGGTTAGAAGTTCAAGTGAAAAAATCCACCACTGACTCACAAGTGGCAGCAGCAGGGGGTAGAAGAAGAGCTGTGTGTCGGCCACCCCCATGGCCATGACCAGCTGGCGGTGGAAAGCTCTCTCATCGGTTGGGATTTCGGGCCTGCCGACCAGCACACAGCTCTTCAACAGGCAGTTCATGTACACAGGCAGCACCTTCATTGTGTCTGGCAGTATCAGCTGAGAAAACAACACATTTAATAAGAATCCAACAGAAATTATTTGCTCTATAAGCTGTAGCTGCTGTTTTGGCTGCTGCCATCTCCCTGTTACCCTGTTAATTTTTGAGGCACTCTCTGAAGAATTAAGGAGAGGAACAGTGGTCCACAGTAAGTGGCTCTGGTTTTGTTTGATATATTTGGGCCTCACCAACAATGAACAATTCACTGCCCAGGTTTGTGGTTACTGGCAGCACTGCTGGGATGGAAAAGCCTGAGTCTGTCTTTTGAATTGAATCACTAAGATGTGACTGAATAAATCAAATGGAAACAAATCAGTCACTCTGCTTTGTCAAAAAGTAGAATACTACAACCATCTTTAACAACGTAACAATTAAAAATGAAAGCTTTGTGAGTTAGTGCGTAATTCCAGCAGGAAAAAGGCTGGCTGAGCCCCTTTGTGTGAATATAGGCGTCACTTTCATCAGTGGCATTGCCTTTGTTCCAGAACAACAGTTTCTGCGTGCTGTGCTCTAAGTGCCACCACTGAATTCCCACCTGTCATTAACTGTACTTGAAAGAAAAGGACACGTCTGTCCTGAAATTTTCCTTCCTGGCTCTGCTGATGTTGCAGGGTGGCTGTCCACATGTGGCAAAGCCTGGGTGGGTAGGACTGGGTGTGCGTTTTACCTGGCTGACAGCTGCTGGGCTGGCACAGTTCTTCTTGTAGCAGGCCAGCATGTGAGCGGTCTGGTTCATCAGGATGTCCCTGACTGTCTTCAGGGGCTGGCTCAGAATGGCTTTAAAAGCTACAAACACAGAATAAAAGTGTGTGTTAAAAAGGACACTCCCTCAAAGTATCTTTGTCTGCTGCTCGTTTCTGATTTTACAGACCTGAGGAGTGGGGCTGCTTTTTAGTCTCTTCTACAGACAGCCAAACACCCCAGCACTGCGGTAGGATATCCATTGCCACTTACTGTGCCTGCCCAGTTCTGTGCATTACCTACACACAAGTATTACTTTTATGGCAGTTTGTCTAAAATAGGTAATTATTTGTCTTTTCAATTTCATAATACTTCAGGAATTGCTCAGGTATGGAGCAGCAAGTTATAAAAAATTATTTCCCACTAAGTAATCACTTCAGCCCCCTTTCCTTCCCCTTCATCCATGCCAAAGTGAAAAAGGAAACAAAACCGGTCTGTTGCAACTGTACCTGACTTGGCAAAGAAGTTGATAAGTGCATCAGTCTCACAAGTCCTGTAGACATCAGCTAACTGGGAGCTGCAATTCAAACCTATGTTGTGTATGCGGATTCGCCTCTGCCCGCTCATCGATGTGTACAGAACAGCACACTGCAACAGAGGCACAAACTGTCACCACTGGAGCCACCCCCCCTGTGCACAAAAGGCAGATGATGCCTTCTGCAGCCAGTGCAGCCTGGCAGCGCTGCTGGCAGCTGTGGCACCAGCATATGTGTCTCTGGTTCTTAGGGACGTCTATCAGACATTACGAAGTAAATTATTCATACTAACATTATAAAAAGTCCTACAGTCTGTGGAGTTGGGAGAGGTTCAGCAACAGAGAACTGCTCTTGAATAGAGAGATTACAAGGAATGCCACAGCAATCACAACTGCCATATAAGTAGCAATGGATTTCTTACTCCAAATAAATTTATTTACAGTGAAATGAAAAAAAATGAACAGCTGATGAAGTGTCAGTGAATGTTTAGAAAGCATTTGAGTACCCCTGAATAGAACATGCAGCACAGAGGTAGGGGAACACACTTTTGACTAGTGGTGTTATGACACAAGAGTCTGTGTAAGTTGTACCTTGTTCCCATCACTCCTACACCATCACTTCTCTGCTCTGGCTGCAGAAGGTCTTGCTCACCATTTTATGGTATTACATGAATTAGGGGTTTTTACCTGAATTAAGGCCCCGGTGTCTTCATTCAGTTTATCATCGTGTTTGAACTCCACTGTCACTGCTTTGTCACAGTCAACCGCTGCCATCTCCACATCCGTGGTGTTGTTCATGTAAATTGCCCCAAAGAAGTCTGTAGCCCTGAAGCCTGCAGCCAGATTAAAACAGAGCACTTCATTTAAAAATGGCAAATTAAATTGACATAACTTACTGAGGCAGGAGCCCTTTTCTCTCAGGGCTTTACTTTACAGCCCCATGAGTCCCAGGAACTGTCCTTACGAACAGCATTTGTAAGACCTGGAGAAAGGGAAAAGCTGTGACTCAGACACCCAGAGCTTCTGCACTGCTGGCTTGGCCTCTTTGGGTGTGTCTCTTTCTGTAACACTTGCAATTGAGCTAAGAATGAAGGAAAGAATAAAAGAAGCTGGATAGACACAGGAATGTCGTTTGAGTATGAAAATGAAGGCACAGGTCAGTGTCCAGCAGCAACAGCTTTTTATACAACTTCCTTGCAGTCCATGCTGTGTGCAGAGTGAGCAGAAGCCCTCCCCAGACTTGAAAATTGGTTGTTAAGAAGACATATACAGGAAGTACGTGCGTGTATATATACATATGTATATAAGTAACAACATATATACACACAGCCGTGCATTTTATCAGTCTATTCAATTAGTTTTCAAGAGGTATGTAATGGAATTAAACCAGCCTGATCTTGCAAGTGATTTGCACAGCACTATATTATCTAAAATTCATTCCCATGGGTCCTATTACCTGTACTTGTCCGAACCCTCATTGTTGCATCAAATCCCATCTTTTTTTGGACGTCCTTCCTGAGGTCACTTAAGAACTGGGGGCTGTCAGCATCGAGCTGTGAACACAAAGCAGAAGTTCAGAGGTTCAACACCCAAGGGCAGCAGCACAGCAGTGACCCAACATCCCCTCCCATGATCCCCATCTCCCCCCAGCAAAACTGCTCACATTTAACAGCTCTCCGAGTCCTTTAAAAAGGATTTCAAATGTGGACTGTTGCTATCAGAATCAGGCATATGCAAGTGTCCACCCCTCATCACTAGGCCTGGACATTAACTGGACATTCCTGCACTTTTCAGCAAAATTTTAGGATGCCAACCAGCTTATTACTACTTCAAGATACAAACTTGAGCCTGACCTGCCATTTCTAAGTTTGAATTTTATCCCCTGGAATTGATAACAAGGTTTTCCAGACTCACTCTGCTTTTCAGTTAAATGTCCGAGCACACACTGAATGAAAGGAGATGAAGAACAACAACAACCCCCCAGCTGTTACTATCTCAAAGGCAAGAAACCTACACCACTTACCTGGAAATTGTTGTACTTGTACAGTGTTCCACCAGTGTACATTGTGACAAGGCCCATGGAGGCTACATCCACGTACTGATTTGGGAAGAGGAACAAATTCACACAGCAGCCGTTGGCCACACAATTCTTAGCTAAGGCCTCATAATTTCCCTGGGGCTGGAAGAGGGTCTGCACAGGAATAAAAAATACAAGTGCCATCACATTAGATACTAGTCACAACAAAAAGGACCAGATGAAGACAAAAGGATGAAGTGGAAGTTTGAAGTGAGGCATGGCTACCATCAAAAACATGCTTCCCCTGTCCATGGATGCAGGGAACACCTCAGTATGTTCTTGGAGAACCCACCACTAGAGAGGCATTGTATAACCAAACACATCTGTGTGAAAGTAAATGAAAACAGGTCAGTGCCCTATTAGAGAAATGCAGGGTAATAGCAGTCCCCTCTTAGCTCAGAGCAGAAAATACCTTCTCTTTATCTGTATTGAGCAGCTTTTTGTCATCTCTGTTTTTCAGCTTGCCCGGTGCTTCCGCAGTTGGCAGTGAAGAGTGGAAAATGAACAATCTCCCAGCACGTTCTGCAGCCTGTTCCAAAGACACCACATTGGCACCTTTATTACTGCAAGGTTAACAAGCCCGTACTCACACACTGCGGGGCTCTCAGAGAACAGTGGAGGCTTTCTGCAAGCTCCTCGGAGGTAAAGAATTCATTCCCAGACTCAGAGCCTGAGGGAATAAGCCCCCAAACAAACAGGGGCTTTTCTCTCAGTAAGTAGCAGTCCAACACACAGCTTTGCCGGCCCAGGCATTCTGACACCATGTCCTCCTGAGGAAAAGGAGGAGTGCCTCTCTTGGAGACTTTCCAATTGGATACAAGCACTGTGCAACAGGCATCAAAATACAAATACTCAAATTGGATCAAATTAAAAGGAAATGCAGTTTAACAGAAAAACTCAGTTCAGGCACACTGGTGTTCCATGCATTTTTATAATGGGTGACAATTCCATCCCTGTGGCAGATTGCACATTGAAATCTACACGGCCAAGACGGCAGACACAAATCAGAAATCGTCATGCTCACAGGACATTCCACCTTTCAAAATAAGCTGTGGCATTCTGGGAAACCAGAAATCCCTCTGCTATGGCAGGAACACCACTGAAGACAGCACTGGCTTTTCAAAGAGCTGAAGTTTCACCCCTAATATTTCAAGAACAGTTACTTTTCATCACGAATGTCAATTTCTTCAGTTCCTTTTAAGAAGCCTTCTGCTAAAGGATGAAAGACTTCCCAAATACCTGTTTATCCTGACAGGCATCAGGAATTACTGCTACTGGATTGACAAAACTTCTAAAATATACATATTATCAACACAATCTATTTATTCTTTTTAGACAAGAACTGTTTTCTTGAGCAAAGGCATATGCAGATGAATAATTCACAGTGAAAATCCTTACAAATTTTAACTTAAAAATACTGAGCTAAATAACAAGCTTAATTAAGAGCTGCTTTCTTTTATAGCCATCATCAAAGGAAATTTACGATTATGCCCCTTAAATTCGTTCTGTTGAAGCCAAGTATTAGGAAAAAGCATTCAGATGTGCTTTGCACACATACCTGCTAGCAGTATGAAAAAATAAGAAGAAAGCAGGTATTAAATCAATGTATAAGAAACAGATTTGAGAAATGTTAATTTTTGTTTCGACAAATTCATGTACTCAAAGTTCATGCTTTACTCATACAAAGCTCACAGATAAATTAACCATTTTAAAGCACCGCTGGCTGTATTCTGCCCCTACAGATCTTGTGGTGAACCAGGGTGGGGTGCATTTGACTGACAATGCTCCATGAGAATGTCAGCACCTCAGGGGATATCCCGGACATACAGACAGCAACTAGGCAGCACCTTGGCCTGTGGATTCCCTGCCAGCTATATCCAAGCTGGGAGAACTGTCGGCTGAACGGAAACCCTCCAGCCACGGCCTGATGTGGTCACAGACAGATAGTCATAAATATCCAGTTTTGCACAAGAAGTTTTGCAGAAGCAAGAGAATAACCAGAGCAAAGTCTGATATTATTATTATTACTATTATTATTATACTGACTTTCCTGCCCTTTCCTCACACTTGTGAGGGCTGGCTATCTGTGCAAACACAAGAGTATTGATTTGTTCCGTTGTAACTAAACACATCTTTGTTTCTCTTAAATGCTGAACAAGAAACGGACTCCTGCTCCTCATCTTCTCCTGAGCATCCCTCTTACATGGAACAGACTCTAGGGACTGGTTTCCCTCAACAGGAACATCTGGGAACAGATGTTATGCTTGTCAGTTCTTATTTTGACTACAGCAGTTTGGAGGTACTGTTAGAATAACGGCACGTTAGCGCTGGAAACAATCAATGACGTTTTATCCCCTAATTTCCCATTGTGATGGGACTGGCTTTTAGCAAACCCAATTTCAAGCTGCTTCTCTGACAGAGAGCAATGTTCTAACCTTAAGTGCCTCCATGCCAGCCTGGATAACAGGAGCGAAGATGGTCTCACTCTCGTTAGTGTCTGCAAACAACTCTGGAATCTGGTCCAACAAGCTATGAAAGAAAAAGGATCAGTGTCTCAACTGGTCAGTGTATGGTAATCCCCAAACATACCTTGTAACATACCAAGTCTTCACACAGAATGATGTTTTTCATAAAAATTTATAGTGCAAAAGATAATATATATGTTCCTTCCTCAATTTCTTAGGACCCCAGACAGAATAAAAGAAAATACATGTTTTTTAATTCTACGAGATGCATTATTTCAAAGCTTGTAACCTAAAGGAACATGCAATAAATAAAAAATAGCTAACCATTAAGTAGTTCTGGTGTGCTGTAAGAACTTCAGAGTCCTAAGATCATGTGCACATCATGTGCACTGCAAGAGGGAAAACACAATATGGCTCAGAGCCACACTCCCTCCCAGTTCTGAGGCAGCATAGCTGAAGATGGTTTACACCTGGCCCACATAAACTTTCCAGTTCATCACTGGGAGGCTGTGACTATTGCTTTTTTTTTTGCCTCATAGGTGAAAACACAGAGCTTGAAGCACCTGCTGGCTTCTGAAGTACTTCAATGGATACCTGTATGGCCCAAAACCCAACTGACTAGAAGGCATAATGCACATCATAAGCATTCACATCGTATTCTCATGAAGTATAATTGTACTTTACTTGGTAACAACTGATCGAGATTCCTCAAAGTCAACAAGGAAACCATCCAGCAAAGGAACAAAAACTTCTGCCACATCTGTGACCACCATCATCTGAGGCTGAGCTAAGCTGCTTTTTACATTGAAAAAGTGAAGGACCTTGTTATAAGTGACAAAACCAACTCGAATTGCTGAGGATTCTTCTTGCTCTTCTCTGTAAGAAAAACAAAACCCAACTGGTTATAATTCTGAAGTCCTGACCTTGCAATAAAAGCATTCCTTTGACATGCAAGGCTGCTCTGTGATTATTATCTGTACTGGGAACCACAAAGCAAACAACAACCAAGCAGATGTAATGGCCTCAATCTTTGCCTTAGGTCAAATTCAAACACCCCAATAAAATCAACTGCTCTATTGTTTATTTTTTTTCAAAAGTTATAAAGTTACATCAACCCTATGAATGGTGCATCCCATTCAAACAGTCAAAAATCCCAAAGATAAAGACTAGACCATGTTGACATCCTAACATGGGAAAGAGAGAACAGGACAATTAGTTATGGAGATGGATGAGGACCAAGGCCTATTGAATTTCTATACATACAGCACTTTCCTACTTCAAAAAGAAGCATCTGCATCACCCCAGTCCCAAAGGTGTTACACCTCAGGTGTTTAGGACCTTTATTCCAGATATTGCTCTTACCAGTGTCAGTCTGCACTGTCCCACTTCAACCAAGTTCTATCATTGTTTTAAAGGTTAGCTTTAAACAGTCAATTGCCTCTGGAGCTCACTGTTTAGTTCTTTTTGAAGTCTCACAAGGAGAACCTGACTCATATGCACAGAAACACATTCAAATGGTCTTTGGTTGTTTTGGTTTTTTAATTATGTACCTAAAAATCATAACTGCACAACTCATTATCTGATTTTCTGAGCTCATAAGCACAATTTCTATAAACACATTTCTCAGTCTTTCTCAAAATACAGTCAGGGGTGGGGTTTTGGTTTGGAACACAGGCTTGAAAACATCTGCTCAAAAATTTCAGTGAGCAAGGACTTTTTGTGCCACAGATTTTTTTGCTACCCCAAGTCCTTCCTCTCACAGACAGAAGCTCAAGGTGAATTCCCTGCAGAGAGATTTTCCCTCATGTGGGAACAGCAGAATATTTCTGCAGGTGTCTTTGTCCAGCAACAGAAAATGAACATATAGTGACCTCCGTGTCTAAGCAACATAGTAAAACTTTCACCACAAATTTTGGTGGAATGCCTTATGCTTGTCTTCTTTTAAATTAGTATTGTTCTGAGGAACTGAAGGGCCTGAAGAAACTGAAGGGCCTGGCTTTCTCTATTTCTTTTATTGCTTTTTTTCAGTGGACATGAAAACCCTGGGCCAAATTATTTCACAGCAGATCTCAGCAGAGTGCTGGTGAGAAGGATGAATACGTCTCTTTTGGATATACTTGCTTTCATTCCTCCTCTACTTGCCCTAGTCAAGTTTCCAAACTGCCAAATGCTTTTTGTTACTCCCACTCATGCCTCTTATTTTCTTCAGAGTCATGACCAATTCTCATGGAAAGCTCTGAGAGATGTTCAGCATAATATCAAACACTTGTGTCTCCAGTGTAATCTTCAGGGAAAAACTACCTGAAAGACGGCTTTACATGGGCATCTGATAAGCTAAAGCCTCACCCTGGATTGGAATTTCTTTTCAGTACAGGGATCCCAGAAGACCATAAGAAAAAGGATTTTTAACATATCCCAGATTGTCCCAAGGATGTCATCTCCCACCCTTCCTCACACTGCTCTCTCCATTTCTTAAATCTGTTCTCCCTGTGCAAGCATTGTTACTTAGAATGCATTTTCTTTTTGGATGTTCTTTTTTTTATGTACCTTTATATGTAGACAAGAAACATCTTGTCTACTTCATTTTTCAGTCTTCCACTACTCTCATTTCACTACATGTCTGCGTTATTTAAATTCTATTGAAAACTACACTAAATACACTAAAAACTATACTAAACTACACTAAAATACACTATCAATAATGCACTAAATACACTATCAATAATATTGACCAGTAGCAATACTACTGCTGTGTATTTCACGCTCACAAAGCACATGTGCTCTATTTCATAAAGTGGTTGTTGCCTACAAGATTTGCTCTCCTCTCAGATACAAACCAGGACAGAGAAGTCTCACAGTGCAGCAAGAAGCTTTAAAAGTTTTGCTAATTAACAGTAAGAGCTAAAGATACAAGCCACCAACACTATGCTTTTAGAGAGACTGGCTACTCCCGAGTATTCTGTTTGGGGTATTTCCCTGTTTAAATCATTGAGAAAAGCAGGACTGCAGTGAACACAACCACAGCAAGTGAAGTCAAAGCTACGGGCTGTGACTGAGCTGATATCACCACTAGAGTTCACTGCAAGAAAGGAAAAGAATGCAAGCTCCACATGCAGTAGCTTGGCAGATTCTTTCTGTTCATACAGTAAGCCCAGACATCCACGTTAAGAATTGCCAGCAGTGCTAAAAATTAACATTTGGTCACTATCACTCAAAAAATTCCTGTACTGGAAACTTTGACATTTTCCATAGCTTGGTTTTTGCCTTTCAGCATGCAAAGCTGCATGAGAAGTGCAGTGTACTGAGTTAAGCCAAGCACACTAATGTCTCTACCTTGGAAGTTTATCTAGCAGAGTCTTCAGTTCATCACATATGAGTTTCACTAGGCCACTCTTTATGTTTCTGTACGATACATCAATCATGAAGATAAAAGCTGGTGGATTTGGAGGCTTCTTGTCCTACACAGAAAAAAAAAAAAAAAGACCATTCACCAGGAAAATTAGACAGTGTCCTGTTATGAGGAAAAAATTTAGAGGTGGTACCTTAAGGCAATGTAAAGACAGTGCTCAGTTGTTTGAAAAATGCTGTGTATCGTAAATAGTAACTATTGCAGAAAGCTGACATGCATTGGCTAAAGTCCAGCCCTGGAATAAAACATTATCCCTGGAAAACAGCATCCTAACAGAATAAAATATCTAAAGGGTAACAGTTCATTCGATAAGTTGAAGCACAAACTTTTCTGCTGAAACTCAAGTGTTTAAACAGATTTGCCTCTTGGCTTTTTTCTGTATCCCTGCTTTCCTTTGGGAGTTCCTCTTACCCACAGTGTAAGTGGCATACAAATTGTGCATACAGTACTGACACAAGTTTCTGTAAGTAAGAAAAAGTAAGAGGAAGGTGTGTTTAAAAAAAAAGTAATGCCAAGAGATGTACCTAGAAAGTTAACATGAAATGAACGGAGCAAGAGTAAACATCATACTCCCTAAAATGAGTTTTCCTAATTCCCATTAAACGAGTAGTAGTCATTATTTGGTGTCAAATTCAGGACAGCTTTTTCATTATACTGTTCTACTGCCTTCATATAGAGTTCTGACCTCTTAAACAAATTATACTTGTTAAACTAAACCCTAGAAAAATTCCATTTAAGAAAAATTCATCTAACCCTTTAGTCATGACTTATCCTTAGTCCCTGGCAAACTTTAAACAAAACTAAACATTATACCCTTGATCTCACTCATTTGACTCATGTAAATCAGGATTAATTCCACGGAACCAAAACCAGGCAGTATTTTTCAAAATTGTTCTGTTTACTCTACTTGGATTCTCATTTCAGAAACTGCACCAAAAACTGCTTCTAAACGATTGTATCAGATCAGCATTTCGAAAGAATCTCTGCCTAAGTTCTGACAAATATATGGCAGAAACGCGGACTTGTGGCTCTCACCACATCCGCTTAGCAGGAGTGCAATAATGCAAACCAGCTGGGATTTGTTAAAATTTTTTGTAGCTGTTCATCCTTGTCATTTGATAAGCACATAAGGAAATGACTTCTCAGTTCTGGTCTTGAACTGAATTTATAAAAGAAGGGAACCTCTGCAACTTGGAGCCAAATGAGAAGTGAATTACAAAATAATGCTAACTTCTGTAACATTTAATGACTTAGCATTTCCAGCACAGAGTGTTATTTTTTAAGAGGTTCTTTTTTGTAACATTGCAGTAAGTATGTGGATGCATCTTTGTAGCAAGCAGGCAGACCATACTGGATGACTTCTCAGGGAAACTCCCTAATTTAGTTACATGGCAGAAGTTGAGGCTTCAGAATTTGATGGAGTTACACTGGATGTACACTGAGCGTCCCACACTGTATTTCTGCAACATCTCACCACAATTCTCTCCTGTTTTGGGGTTTAACCCAGGCTTCAATCAAATCTTATAGGTTATCTCATAGATCTCACTGGATTTTGGAGTAGTGCTCTAGTAAGCAAGCAGAACTGAACCTTTTCCTTTCCTTCATATCAGCAGTAATTTAATGGTCTGAAGAAGTTACTGGTAGCTACTTCAAGATTGTGTAGGACCCAGATGCCTTTTCTAACCTTATCATGGCTCCACTCACAGGAAGAAAATTCTGCCTAATTCCAGCAAGAACAGAAAAATATGCCCATGCTGTGGTCAGATGAAGTCACACTTGTAGTTTTGTAAAATGAGCTGAAGTTTTAAAAGATTAAGTAATTTATGTTTTCAGAAGTATCAAATAGAGTTCTGTAATAAAACCAACTACAAATATTTAGAGTAACATGAGTGGGCTCTGGATTGAGTTCTTCAGTGAGTTGATATTAGGAGAGAGAACCCATTCCACTGTAACTTATTGGTCGGAACACTAAGACGACTCTTGCCAGGAATGGATTACAAGGTCAAATTCCCTTGCTAAGGTTTTGGGTATTGGGAAGGCAATTTAGGCATGTGCCTGTCTTCAAAATCAGTAGAAGACATACATTTAAAATGCAACAATGCAGCAGAATTTCAAAGATATCCCCTGAACAGCACAACATGCTGGGTAAGACCAAACACATGCCTCACTTAAAGACTGGTGATCCACGATTTTGCTGCACTGCTTGTTATTCTTACTTTGCTTGTCTCACACTCCGCAACACAAAAGAACAAAACATAGTATTCTCCACACCTACCCATATTTCCTAGAATGTTTCTGAAGCTGATATCCATCTTACAAGTGCACTTACTCTAAGGATTTAAAGGAGCTTGTCTGTTTTGCCATAACACTGTACACTGGTTTGCACACTGACAATACTCACTCGGCAATAATCTGAAGTAGCCACGTATTCGTAAGATCCCAGGGACAGCTCTGGCCTTTCGTAGTGGTCTATCCGCCGGCCCATGTGGTCCAGGTGTTGAAAGAAGAATGGAGGGACTACAAGCCAACACAAGAACAGGAAAAAACATTTATAATTGGGGAAAGAGGGGAACAACACTGAGTCAAGATTCTTTTAGCAGATGTGATATACTCCAAAGCAGTAAGAAATCAAGTGGCTTTGCACCAACAATTTACACAGAGCTAGTCTCATGGGTCCTCAATGAATACATATTCAGAATGCTTATTTTTCACATTTTTGCCAGCCAAAGTGCATGCATGTGTGTGTGAGTGAGGGGAATATCAACCTAGTTTCTTTGCCATTTTTAGTCCTTATCAAAGGGGTTTTTTTTAAGTGCTTTCTGACTTGGATAAAAGACACCATAGTAATACCAGCATGATTTAAAATGCTACTGCAACTTAAATGTCTTTCTTTAAGTGTTCCCAGTGCATTTAAATTTCCCTTTATGAGAGTTTAAATTGTTAACAAACTATGAAATTTATTATCTGCTATGCCTGCACAAACATTAGAGCTCCAGGCAGAAAAGCAGTTGGACCGAGTCTGACGAGGTTCACGTTTCAGAGTTGAAAAGATGACTGTATTAGGGAAAGCACCATGCCCCTGTGATCCAGCTGAGGAAATCCAGCTCGATACAAATGTCTAGAAAGGCTAGTTCTGGCAAAGATTTGGGATTTCGCCAAGAGCACAAGAACAGTTATGAGTCACATGCAGCACACTTGAACAAATATGGCATGGCATCTTCTGTGAAAACCAACACTTGTCACAGTAAGATTAATAGCTTATTTAACCATTGCATCCACAGTCATGCACAGGATGAAGCTAACATGGGCCCAAATATTTGCTTCTTGCTGTATGTATTTGCATTTCTTGAAGAAATTAATGTTTTCTTTCAGCACAAAAATTGCTTTCAATTAACAACACAAGCAGTTCTGTATCCTACGTTGTCGTAAAATTTTTAAAATAAAGTTTTGATCACACCAGACTGCACTTCATCAGTCAGCATTATTTTTCATACTTTTTTTTTAAACTGTACTGAACAAATGTTTCCCTCTACTATTCTTGGGAAGTGATTTTTTTTTTCATTCATGAAATAAGCCAAATTACTGTACCTCCCTAAACTATTTTTTCATCAAGTCAAGAAAATAATTTTAGGGATACAGTTTCTTTTTAGTCTTATGGAATTTGCATGAATTCCAGATTAGAGAAACATTACTTACCATCATTTATACAGTTACAAAATGCACACTGATACCTCCTCCCACCTTCAATGAACTGCATGAAGGGACACATGTAAGCTTTGCAGCGGTTGCACCGGATGGGTCCAGTCTCCCCATGGTTTACAAGATAAAGAGGCGTCTGTAGAGGAGGAGGTACAGAGAGAGAGCAATGTAAACATGAAACCAAGGAGAGCTAGAAAGAGTTAATTCAGATTTAATTCTTGCTAGAGATCATCCGATTAAGAGATCACTTATTGTTCAGCACTCACACAAAAACTGTTGAGCCCCAGAGATCCCCTCAGGGGCTAAATTTACAAGTTCAAGGCCGTATTCTGATGTTTATCAGAAAAACAGTAACGATTCAGACCAAAACCCTACAATGTTTTGCAAGCATTGGAAGTTTAGGGCCCCAGGTTGATTTTCTCCAGCAAAGGATAATTTTTGCAGCTCACTAAGAGAAATCTGCTGGAGTCAGGTCTTTTGCCTTCTCTGTTAGATTGAGCTTTTCCTGAAGAAATCTACCACTGCTCATCAATTGCAAAAGGGTATTTGCTGAGAAAGCTTCTAATATTTTGTCCTAAATGCTGCTTCCCATGCTGCCTTGTTACATGCTACACTCCAGTTTAAACGATGTCACAGTCACCAGCTAGAGGGGGAGATTTAGGAGAAATACTAATATTTACTGAAGGAAAGTACACACAGCAAACAAGTACAGTACCTCAAGCACTTGTCAGTTTAATTACACTGACCACACTTGCTTACAGCCCCTGCCAAAACCCACAGCTAAGAGAAGACATTTTCCAGACGCCTCTTTCCATAGAAACTGCAGCAAATGAAAGATTCCTGTGATTATTCTTAAAGTTAGAAAAGTCATACTTGAAACCACTACAGAAATGGAAGTTTGCTCAATTATTTATGAAATGCTTTTTTTTTTTTTTCACTCCCTTCATCCCCAGCTAAATATCTCAAAAGGTAAGAATAAGAAATATCCAGAGTTTGGACACAGCAGATCCCTACAAGAGGAAAAAATGCTGACAATGCCTTTCAATGCGAACACATCACACTAGTACATTCTTTTTTTATTTTCTTTTTTTTTTTTTTAAATAATTATTCTGTCTTTTCTTAAGGAATGGGTATATGTAATTTATTATACACTTTATCTTTTACTGCTGCATAAGGATGCATTTTGCCAAAGATTTTCTACATACAAGTAGATTTTTACTACACGGATTTTAAGAGCTCCCTCCTGCTCCACAGAGATACTCTTTTACTTTGTGTTCTTTCCTCTACGCAAATTGAGTCTAACCCAAATTAACCAATAATGCCAGCTGGCAAATACCAGGGTCATTTTTCAGACATGAAAGCCTTGGCTATGAAACTTGCTCATCAGCCACAATGGCTTAATAAGGTTTAAAAGTTCTGGGTTTTGTTCATTACTTGGCAATTTTCTGATTATCATTCTACTGTATTAGTTTAATGAGACCTGGATCTGGTTTGCAGTTAATCCTACCATAATATCTGACCTGGTAGGGGAAAAACCCAAGATTAAACCAACTCCTCATGCATTTATACACACTGATTCAGTAACTTTAAACCTTGGTTTGATACATTTAATGATATCCAAGAAAAATTACCCCCAAAATGTTCACATTTTGATGTACCAAAATTAATAGTTTTACATAAAAGGCACAAACAAGAACAATAAAAAAATAAATGCCATGAAGTTCAGAGCTGCAGTATCTGCATTCTTACACATATGTAATAAATTACCTTCTTGAAGACAAAAAAATTAAAGGGAAAAAAAATAAACCCATGAAAAAAGCCAACCAAAAATCTATGTGACAGAATTAAGGAGTTTGTCTAACAAAGAATAGTTTTTTTTTAAAAAAGCCCTATTTGTACCCTTACTGATTTATTAATTTGAATGTTTCTGAAAATAAATGGAATTTAAATTTTAGTGTTTTCTTTAAATATTTTACATCAATAATGAACACATGTACTGAAAAAGCTATCTGTATAATTTCAGAATAAGAACTCAGACCAAAAGCATCAAAAATCCACTTCTTGATGTGACCAACACAGTTGTGAAAGAAACTTTAGCTCCAAAAAGCTGCAATCTTTCAGCGCACTGCACTGTAGAACCAGACATCCCACCACCACATCAAGAGAAAGGAATTTCTAGTTCAGTGTGTAAACTGCTATTGCACTTCCAAACATCAAAGTAATTTCTGTCAGGGTAAAATAACTTTTAAAAAAAGAGTAGATTTCTGTGGGAATGTACAAAAGTAAGTAATACTGTGCATGCATAAAGTCCTGAGTTTAAATTAACGATACATAAAATCAGACCAGAAAAAAAAAAAAAAAAAAAAAAGTGGTACTGAATGGGAAAGTCTTGTTTGCTGAGCTCCACTCTCTGTAGATGTCACTGTTCACCAGAAAAAAAAGCAGAGAGATCTGTATGTTCCCATTGAAATCAGTGGCAAACTCTCATAGGAGCAGAGGAATGGGATAAAATTAAAAAACAATTTTTTAATTTTGGGGGCTTTTCTTTTGTTTTTTGTTTTTTTTTTTTTTAAGTAAATGCAATACTCCTGTTTCTTTTACCTTTCCACCTAAAAAGTATCAGCATTTTCTTCCTCTCCTCTCTCAGAAAGAATCAGTTTTGCTGAGAGGCACAACATTGTAATTTTAGGTTAAAGCAAAGGAAATGGAAAATGCTGCAAGGGACCTGCACAAACTTTAATTTCTCTAGAAGCTTGAGGCCCTACTGAAGTGTAAGCCCTGAAAGTTGATCTGATAAACCATAACTTAACCCCAAATGTAGCTGCAATAAGAGGAGTTTTGTTTTGGAAATATTTCAGCAAGACCATCTCTCAGGAGTCAGAAAAATATCACAAAGCAACAGACAGACATTGGTGGCACAGCTCCAAGATAAAACACATCCATAAAAATTTCCAAAGGGACTGCAACCTGCACTTTAAAGTCTGAGAAAGCTGAATTTCTATTGCTTGCTATAAAAATGAAGTCCTGACACGCTCCTGAGGGTGATGCCTGCAAACTATCACCATACTCATATTGCAGGATCTGGACCACAGCTGCAAATTGTAAGCGTACAAGTAAGGACTGTGCTAAAGCTCCAGATCATCATGGCACATCTCTGGGAAAGCATCTTAAAGAGAAAAATCCTGCGTGAGAGATCCTCTGGAGAACAAGAGAGGCACATACAGATACTGAAGAAAATGAGCCATTTATCAGACAGTGTCTCTATCACACCCTTACACTGTGTCAGCAGTGCTTCTAGAATTGTTACTGACATTGATGCAAATCTAGTCACTAAAATATTCCTATGAGAATTTCAAGATATGCTATACAACATAACTTTCTAATGAACAAAGGAGAAGGCTTTGTCCAAGTGTGGCACCGCTGCCCCAAGAAAATGCTGTATTTAATTAGTACAGCAAAAAGATGACAAAAAACTCCTCTGGATAATCAAAGAGAATTCTGAAGTATAACACTGATGTTTATGGAAAAAAACTAGGTCATGAACCAAAGTGTCTCTGTTTCCTAGCACTGTTGAAGGGGTTTGTTTTCTTTTATTCTATCATCATAGATTGCTTTTGAGAAACATTAACCAGTCTACAAATAATCCTTTGCTTTTGAGTTGCTTTACTGATTCACATTAAAACGTCAAGAAAGCATTTCCCTTTGTGATGTTCCCACTGTCTTTTATCAGAAGCCATTCCCTCTGAAGGCAGCAGTTATTTTGCCTACTCTTGGTTTTCAGATGTTGAACATGCTCAGCCTCCTCAGCTGATGACTCAGGCCAATTTGGACTATCTCCTCTGCAAGGTTCACAGCAGGTTCAAGTATTTTCCATACCACACGTCTTTTCCATCGATTTCCTTGTTTGCTTCCAAGACTGCAGCAAGGTTAAAGCATCATCCACATGATACACAGGGTCTCCTGGATCTATCCTGTTTTTCACAGGCCACATAAAAATGCCAAAAGCATGTTCAAAGCTCCTTGCTCAAAGCCCCTCCAGGCCCAAGCTGCACATTCCCCTGCACACACAGCACTGCGAAACACAGCATGGCACGGTAGCTGAATTTCAAGTGGACACTGCACAGGGGATATGACCCAGTGTGTAGGAAAATAAACAGAAACGAGTTACCAGTTTCTGCGTATCACACCACAGCCTATTCCTGAAATCCTCACTCAGCACTCCCTTTTTAAGGGGAATATTGCAATTAACTGAATAGAGCTGGCAGCATGAAGAATATAGATACAGACTACACTCCACTCAACGTGAGAAGAGGGATTCTTAAAAGTTTGAGGATGGGGGGAAAATACATGTAATAATGGTAAAACGTTGATGTAAAGAAATACCAAAGTTCATTAGCTTACTTCTTTAGAACTCCTGTATCATACAGGTGACAGGAGGAGAGGGGAAAAAAAAAGGAAAAAAGTTCACTACCCATGCTTGAGAGAGGCACCCCAAGTTCTGCTGGTCATGACCCCAAGCATTAAACAGGGCAGTGCTCTGCAGCACCTCTCAGCTTTGCAGTGCTGACTGCTCTTTGGATGCAGGGACATGCTGCATCTCGAGGGAAAGCCAGCAGCCAGAATTAACTGATGATAGAAGCAGGAGCGTGAAATTGGCTCATCAAGAAACGGTGCTGCACAACACGCTTCCACAATGTTAGCACTTGAAATCAATCAGGTCTCAACCAGACCTGCCTCAGCCCAGTCTATCCTCAACCCAGCAGGAGTGGGAGCTGCTGCAGAGGCACAAACGCAAGGGAAGAACAAGGGCCAGACACAACCGCCCTAGGACAGCACTGCTGTTGCTGTTAGCACCCCTGAGGCTGATAAGCACATGTTAAATCACATGCCAGGGCTGAGGTCCATGGCTGTACCAATCCACAGCTCCACTTCCCACCTTATCAGTATCACAGGTGGTCCAGCACTGCAGTCCTTGTCTGAGACTTCTAGGCAAGATTGTTACACTGGCTGTAACACCACTGGAAAGTAACACAGGCAAGGTTCAGAAAGCTTCTCTGCAGAAATGATAAGTAATAATTACAAGGGATTAGCTTTACTGGTCGTAAGATTTTCACATTAAAATTAGAAGTTGGATTTTCAGTGATATGATCTCCATCTGGCTTACTTGACAAAACCAAACAGAACTCTTAAAGACACCTCATTCAGGTATGATTTCTGGTTTTTTGCAAATCACTGCAGGAAAGTTCTAGAGGATCTTCAAAATGTCAGACTGAATTTGGGCACTAAATACTGATTTCCTAACAGGTCCAGTCTCTTACTGTATGGTGCTGTATGGTCTTATCAAGGTAAGTTTATCCTCTCATGATTTTTTTTAATATGGCTAAATAAATGATAAACCTAACACCACAATTTAAAACACAGGCACAGCCTGTAAAACACAAAGACAATGGGTTACTTGGCACATCCATTCTGTTTTAAAAAGTCCAAGACCATTTAATGCAAACAAAGCTGTGACCACTTCTATATCCCTAGGACAGGCAATAAAGCAACACTCCAAACAGTCCTCATGGAACATGCAGCTCTAGGTTTAGAGAACAACTATTTCAGTTTATATGTGAATTTAAGTGTGGTATAGTGACCTCTGAGGCAACACTCTCCTAGATGAAATTCTGTATTAGAACATTATCAGTGTTATTCACGTCTTCACAGCAATAACAAAACCAAAACCCCACTTTGGATTTCAGATCCATTCTGGCCTGCTGGGCTATTAGCAACTTTAGGGGCCAATTAGATGTTGGGATTTTTTTTTCTTTTTATACACACACACACACACACATATATATATATATAAGTGGCTCGACAGATGTGTGTACATATACTAATATATTTTATCAGCATATGAGAGAAAAGCAATTGCTGACCTAAGATCATGCATGAAAATCTAATGAGTGAAAGGCTTCCTTCCTTCTCAAAACCAGGGCTGTTTCTCTTTTGTTAAAAGGCATTACTGTGACTTTTTGAACTGACTACTCATGTTTGCATTCCTGAGAACTTTCACAACAGGAACTGTCTGGTTCCTACTTTTGCACAGCTGAATATATTAGAGAAAGAAACTTTAATTAGAAAATAAGCATAGAAATGTTTAGGAGTATTTTAATTGGAGATGGAAATAATAGTTCTGCTTATGTACGGCCTTTCCTGGACAATATTTATTAGTAAACATACCTCTAAGACTAATTAATTTATTTCCACTGAAATCAGAAAGAACTGGGCATAGCTGAAGTGTCATTCTGCATTCCGAAGCCAACTAGAGCTAGCCAATTGCCACAGGAGAACTTAGAAAGTACAAGGAGAATTTTTGCTATGTGAACAAAAAGCAGCACTGAACAACTTCACCTCTGTAGCAAGGACATTTGAGATGAGTTTAATGCCCTTTATAAAAGTCAAATACTTTCTAGGATGGTAGTTTTGAAGGTCAATAGTAAAACTAACTGTTACTTCACAAATACCACATCAGGTCAAAATGTTCCCACTCCGAGTCTCTCTTCCATGAATACTTCTGTTACTATGATAGCTGGGATGCTTCAAGCAGACTCCAGAACTTTCAAACATAAATAATATTTGTATGGGACTTGCAACTACCCTCCTCTCTTTTAGTAGCACAGCTGAGTGTCACAACTGTGTGGAACTGAGTTGTGGTGTGTGCTGCTTTGAGCTGGGGTACAGTTAGTTTTCCTCATAGTGGCTGGAATGGGGCTGTGTTTTGGACATGTGCTGAACACAGGGACGATAACACAGAGATGTTTCTGTTCTTGCTGAGCAGGGTTCACCCAGGGCCAAGGCCTTTCCTGCTTTCTGTACAGCCATGCTGTGAGGAGACTGAGGGTGCACAAGAGGCTGGGAGGAGACACAGCCAGGAAAGCTGACCCCAACTGACCAAAGGGATATTCCAGACCTATGGCCTCATGGTCACTATATAAAATGGGGGGAACAAAGAGGAATGGGGACACTTGGAGTGATGGTGTTTGTCTTCCCAAGTCACCATTACTGTGATGCGGCCCTGCTCTGCTGGGGACGGCTGAACACCTGGCTGCCCATGGGAAGTGTGAACTAATTACTAGTTTTGCTTTGCTGGCGTGCGTGGCTTTTCCTTTCCCTATTAATCTTTGTCTCAAGGTATGAGATTCCCAGCTTTTACCCTTGCCGTTCTCTCCCTGATCCCACTGGTGGGGGAGTGAACTGCCTAGGGTTAAACCATGACATGAGGAAAGCAATCCTGTGAAGGACAGACCTGCTCTATCGATCCGCACTCTGGGGCTGAGGAGATGATCTGTGCCTCTACCTTAGCAAGCACACAACTTCCATTGTAATGACACTTTACATGGTGGCATCCAAAATACAACATTGCATAATATGCATAGATAAGCAAAATATGTGTAAGCTGGAAATGCAAGAAAAACTCCAATTTAAAAAGCAAAATACAAACCTTTTCTCTGGAACTTACTCAATACCAGTGTGTTCTGACTCTCTGAAATTTCCAAGGAATAGATCAATAGCCCAAGTGATTTTTAACTTGAGTGCCATTTTTGTTGGCAAAACAAATTATCAGTGTTATTGGCCAGTTAATTAAATGGATGTAACTACTACTTTTTATTTCTCTTTTCTATGTACTGCTGCTTAGTTAGATTTTTCTTCCGCCATTACAAATCTGAAGGACAATCAAGAGTCTCCAACTTACCAGAAGCTAATTGCAACATCCTTATAAAGGCTTCTTCTCAGTCTAAATTTCAAATTTGTATAAAACTAGTCAGGAACTCCGATTACAATATGAGTAAGATTTATATAAATGTCACATTTTCAAGTCACTGTCCTCATCTCTGTCAGAATTACATCCTTACCATAACAACAGCAGTGCAGGGACCAACATACCACAGAAATATTTTAAAGGGTACATTTTAGGACTGTTTTTCAATGTATATTAAAAACAGAAAGAAGAAAGTAAATTGGAAAACTTGCTTCAATTACAAGAAGCTCTGCTGCAAAAGCCATTGCTAAACCGGTCTCTGAATGCTCATTCTAGTTACAGAGTGTAGTTACAGGCTAACAAAAAATGATGATGCAGTCTTGGGAAGCAATCCAATTCCAAATGATTTACTACCAAATGCAGGCTAGCACAGGGCACACTCCATAAAGGAAGCCTCATCTAATACAGGATTTATGCACCTCTAAATTAGGCATTGTGAAACCAAGCTTACAGGCACTGACCTCCAGAGTGGTATAACACTTTCTGGGTGAAGCACCTGGAGATGCTTGAGAGTTCTGGGCTCTCCACACCATGCATGGCAGAGTCCAGCACCTCACAGGAGCTTAGCAAAACCCCCAGACATTAACCTGCCACTAGTTAGTCAAAAAAATGAAAATAAAATAGCTTTGACAGAGCAACAAAGATGTCCTGCTCCAAGCAGACTCAGAACTATGAGCCCAAAGTCTCAGTTCTCTCCCAAATGAGAGCACCAGCAAGGATTTTAATACCTGGGAAATCTGTGTTTAGGCTCACACAAGCATGATACACAGAAACATGTATTAAGGTACATCGCATATGCAGGGCTTCTACTCCCACCATGTTTTAGAACAAACACAACAACCCAAAGACATTGACAAAATCATTCTCTGCTGGATCTTGGACAATCTAGACACCAGAACACACAAAATAACCAATACAGACAGCACAACAGAAGTGTCAACAGTATCTCTTGGAGAACCTTTTCTTCAAACAATTTCCTTAAAACTACTATCTTACAAGTTGTATGGACAATTTTAGGGTCTAACCCTGCTCACATGGAGGGGTGTCACGACAGAGATTACTCAGTTCTGTCAGGAGTCAGCCACCACACAGATAAGCACGACCTAGTTGATACAATGTAATCCTTTTGAAGGAAGAACCTTTCAGTAGAATCCCCTGTTAAGAACTCTTAAATTAGCCAAGCTCTCATGCTCTAATGGGCTAACAGCCTCCTGTGAATAAGTAACCAAATAAAAGACAGAAATCAAAGCATAAAACTCAAACGATGGTGGGTAGATGTTATCAGCAAGCACCTCAAGGATCTGTTCTTCAGAGCCAGCTTATTAATACATTCTTAATACAAAGGAGCCCTCAGCAAGACATTCAATAGGAATTATTTCATCTTGCAGATTAAGCATTCCTCGCTCTCCTCAAACCCAAGTTCTGCACAAGCACATAACTGCTAATGAATGTGTGTGTCTGTCCAAACGTGTGCTTCAAACTAAAGCCACAGCCTGCTTGCCCTTCTCACTAGCTATAAATTAGGGACAACAGCACCTGGGTACCACAGAGTCCAAAGTAGATTGGAAGAGCATGAGGACATCCCTAAAACAAAAAAAGACATTGATAGCATTGGATCACATCATTAGTTATCCACCTCACTTGATTTTTAGCTGCTGCCAACCTTACAACTCCATCTAGGCACCCATACTACCATCCCTGTAAAAATCATGGCTTTCCAAACATCTCAGCTGCACCGGGCCTCATCAAAGTTCACTATTCTAAAAAGGTAAAATGGCTTTTAGCTCATGAACACCAGCATTTCTGAGAAGCAATTCCATTCTCTTAACTAGCTAATTAACTGAGGAGAAAATGGAAGTGAAATATTAGATTCCCACCAATAAATATTTCTAAAAAACCAATAAATCCAAATAAATAGGAAAGAGCATGGCAGAGAAAAATGACACAAAATTATGAAGGAGCAAAGAAGGCAGCAATTTAGATATTTAAATATTTAAAGCTAAAAACAATTATTTTGAATTGTTTATACTGGATTTTACAACATGAAATACTCTTTTAACTAACTTTTGATGGAAAGTAGTATTAATGCTAAATCAAGATCACATGGTTTATTTAGGCCCTGGAAACATTCATCCATCTCCAAAATAAATTCATGTAGGGCTTGGTTTAGGATGATAACTGTGAGAGCTAGTTTATTTTTATAGACTGTTGCTAAAGCACTGGTGGACTAAAAATAAGTTCTGTCAAACAATGATACTGTACTCTCAATCTGTAACAAACAAATACTTTCCATAGATCATCCAAATCAGGACAGTGAAAATGAACTGTTATTTTTGAGAAATAATAAATAAGAACTTGGTGAAGATAAGATTCTGAAATTTGTAGTGCTTCTAAGACACTGGCAGAGGAGGGAAGGCATGAATGCTTTAACAGCCTTTGTTTCCAGTGATAAATAGTGCACGTGCAATGTTCACCAGTTTGTGGTTTTCTAGATTGGCTGCAGGTTTTTTGCAGCAACCTCTAAAAGACTGTGTGCCCACCATGAATTTTCCCCCACTAACTCTCAGCTTGAGGGTTTTTCTGAACAAATACCTTTCACTCTCTTCTGAGGTTCAGTGCCTGCATGCCAAGGGCTGCTAACTCACCTGTTCTTGGGATATTGAACACAACCCTCCAACCATCTCTACTGAGTGGTCTCTACTTATGTCTTAAATTCCCTCTCATGTGTGATTTAACATTTCTGAAATAAAGCCTCATTTGTGACCTTTTCCTCAGTGTGACCAGTTACCATCTCAATTTTAATTATGGCTTCTCTACAACATTTTCATTGCGCAGCTTTACAAGGTTACATTTTTCATTTCTTTCTCACTGTAGTGGCAAACCCTGTTTGTTTGGGGGTTCACTTGAAACACATTACACTTATTCAAAGACATGCATGAGATCTTTTCATTTAACATCCTTATCTGCCACCATTATGATTTCACTTTCTGTTCTTATTTTCTCCTACAGATGTAATTTGTATCCTGTTATTTACTGGAAATGGAGATACCTGGTGTACACCTCTTCAAAAGATGTTCCTGTTCAAGTGACAATTTTTTGTTCCTGACAATGCTTTCTCATATCTTAGCTAAAAAAAATAAAATAGAATTCACTTTGCATGTTAATACTCCCACTTCACTTTTGGAGGCAGGACACCAGTTCCTCTGTGTAGACATTCCACTTGGCCAAAAAGAACCCACAGTGACTAATGAACTTAAATCTGCGTTTCAGACTTTCTGAAATCCCAAATTACCTTTTCCCCTTTGGAAAACTTTCCAACTGGAAGTGTGTGAACACTGTCAAATCACTAGATCTAAACCTTTTAGTTGAAAGCTCACAGGATCTTGTATCTCCAACTCCTCTTGTATTCTTAGTCAAAGGAAGCAAATCCCCAGAACTCAATTTCCAGTTGAGTTACTGTTTCCGGGAATGCAACTGACAGCTTATTTTCTAAAAAAATTCATTACATTTACAAGTCATCTACCCAAAGGGTGACTGTGTTCAATTAAGAGAGTAAGGTCTGTACAAAACTGGGCTCTCCCTTTCATACATATACCTAATTCTGCCAGTGCCAAAAGACTAAGCTATTTCTCTTTTTTCTTAACTAAATTTTTTCTGCAGTTATTATGGATAACATGCTGTTTATCAAGAAGTAAAGAAATTAGACAGATTTTCACTTTGTAACCCAACAGCACGTGATAAGCATCACCTGTAGACACTGCTAAAAGGCACTATCTCTAAAATAGGGTGGATATTCTGAAACAAAGAACTTCCTGTGCCGTGCAGTCAGTTTCAGGTGGAACACACCATACTAGGAAGTTCAGAAACATGAATAAGCCCCTGAATGTATTTTACCTCTATAAAAATCCCAGTCCTTTCAAATTAAGTGGCCTTTCAAAATTAAAGTAGTTATAAATCCCATATGGAAGACCATTTTTATTTGGAAATCTTAAGAGCAAGATCTTATTTTGGCAGCAGCAGTGAAGACAAAGGGCACAGGCAAGCCTTGGAAAAACTGCCTCAGCTAAGACTGCCCAGCTCTTCCTACTCTAACACTATCTCCTTAGTTCTTATAATTTTACCAAGCTGTAATTGTTCTGACTAAAATTTTCCACACTGGGCTTTTGCCAGTTTTGAAAGACATTTTTCAGGCTCCTCCAAAAGAGAGGCTAGGGAAAAACACACTGCTCTTTACAGATTAATGAGCCCCACTGACCTTTCCAACAGCTTGAGAGCACTAACACTTCACAATGGGTGGGTCACCGAGCATATCTTTTTGCCAACCCCAGGAAAACCCCCCTGAACTTGGCCAAGCACAAATGTTTGGACATACTGCAAATTTATGTATGCAGAAGAGATTTAGATTTTAGCAACTCACTGATCACCCTGTCCAAACACAACGCATGAGACAAGGAAGCCATGTGTGGGAAACATAAAGGACTAGAGGCAGACTCTGAGTGAAAGAAGCACAAATGAAGAGCTAACATGAAAGTGGAATTTTTAAGTGCTACCTGGGCACAGAAACTGGGATCAAGGGTGGTAAAGAGCAAAGGCTGGCTGATAAAGTCAAGGGGTGGAGAAGCAACAGGAGGAGCTTCATCTAGGAGAAAATTCGGCGAGGGGCAGCAAGCCAAGCCTGGACATTTACCTCAAGAACTGGAACGAAACTTGAAGCTGCTGTCTAGCAGACAAATGGTGAGACTTTGTATCTGCAGAGCCATCAGTAATACATCCTATTTCCCTGTGGACCAGAGAAGATAACTACATTCTACCCTGTTAAAATAATACTCTCAATTCTACAGACCTACAGAGGTCTGTTGGATTGGAAGTTATCCATCCTGATAAAGAGCAACATCTGCTTTTTTCCAACATATATATTAAAAAAAAAAGACTACTAAGAATTTACAAACAATAAAACAAAGTTAAAGAAAAATCAGACTGCAAAACCAAGCACTGAATGTTCTAGCAATTTTAATTAGGCTTTCCTGTGCAGGCAGTTTATGAGGAGTTTTTGAAGACACAATCACATACTACAACTTTGATGAAATCCCTGCTTTTTTCCCATGACGCAGCACTCTGAGAGTAAATCAGCGTAGGACATGAAAAGGAAATGCAATCTGCAGACCTTGCAGAGTTTAGAAGCTAAAGAATTTAGAAGCAATGGAGAACACAGCAGATGAAGACCAAGAAAGGTAATCCCACAGATGATGTAGCTAAACGCTGCACTTGAGTAATGGATTTATCCCTGTCACTGATAAAATCCTTTGGGGGTGCCAGGAAACCTATGTATTTGTCTTAAGACCAGAGAATACTGCAGACATAATTTGCAGAAGAATTAGGGATATGTTTTGAATATGAAGGGTCGTTAGAGATGGTTATGTGAGAAAAGGTTAGTGCCTTCAAATGAGTGCTAAAAATGGTTGGTTACATTTGTCTTCTTTCTATGACTCAGGTTGTCCAAGTAAAAAATTGTCCTCTTGGTCTGTGGTGAAATTAAATCATTTTGTAAAGACCTCAATGGAAAAATGTCTTTCTTCAAATCTAACTCTCCACATCTTAAAATTAACTTGATACAATTTGTGGTCATCATCTTTTAATACCTTTGCCTAAAACTATGGAGTTCCAGCAGAGCAAGCAACTGACAATGCTGGCATAAACTAGAGGCAGTTGGGGGAATACCAGGAATCCAGTAGTACAGATTAGAGAATCATTACTCCTGTACCTTTTCCAAACAAAAATTTTTATCCTTGGAAGTTGCACCATGACCCAAGTAAATCTCAATCTTCCGCCACCTCTTTATGGTCATACCACTTCATAGCCTGAGATAAAACACCCTCTCCCCCAACCCAAGCACAGAACAAGCCTGCAATAACCTGGAGACAGAGGCACAGAGGACTGGTACTCAGTACGCCGTACCTCGTTTGGTGGAACGGCAGCAAAGGGCTGGATGACGGCTGCGAGGGGGATGCGGGCCTGCTTGGCCATGTCTGAAGTCACTGGGAAGCAGTAGGTGGTACAGCGGATGTACCGGGGGCTGGCGTGGCCTGCAAAACACAACAGCACACAATGAAAGGCTGGCAGAAGGAACCTGCCCAACCCAACACGGAGCAGAAAAACCCAAACAACACAGAGCAACAAGTGCATGTGCTACATTAAATACATGCTTGTTTTTCCTCCCATGCAGGCTTCTGCCCACTGCCCCTCCCTCTGGTTAAATCTCTTCCTGCAGTCTGAGTATAAAGCAGAGATTTAAACACACCAAGAATAACCCCACAATTATTTGCAACAAGAACCTCAGTAGATGACTTTGAAACATCTCATATCTAAGATCTTAAAAGAAAATATGGATGATATCCCAGTGGACATGTCAACACTGTACATAAAGGAATAAGGCAGACTAATACCTACTGTTAAGACTGCTCTAATGAGCTAGCTCTGATTCAGAAAACACTGTATCTGTCTTAACATCACCATGCTCACCTATATTGCAAAATACAGGGTGCGGAAGTCATCACCCCACTTCCAGGAGCACATTTAGCTTAGGTCCCTCAATGAGAAACTGCTGTGTGCTGCAAACAAGAGCACTGAAAGGAGTTCAGGAATCAGCTTCCTGAGGCTCCCTTTGTAACCAACAAGCTCCAGCTCTGCTCAGTTTCTTGAAAGGAATTTCTTGGATCATCAGAACAGCATTATCCCATTCTCAGATAATGCCAAAAAATCTTGGTGTGTTTGTACATTTTACACAGTTTATCTAAAAACTGATAAGTTACTGCTGGGCTGAATAACACCACCAGTTTAACCTGTATTAAAGTATTGAGCCTGCTGTCAAGAGCAGCAAGTGGAAGACTGTACTTCCAGGCTCCAGGCAGAAGCAAAGGCAGATAAATTTTTCCTTTGGCCGGCGTACATCTACTAGACAGCTTGCACGCTGCCCCTATTACTTGAATAGAAATTCGTATCTTAAAAGGTAACAGTGCTAGCCTAGTCTTACTGCTTCTTCTAGTGTCCATCTTTTAAATTTTCAGAATAATTCAAAAAGGATTTTCAACTTGAAATGTAACACCTTCAAAAATTTTAAGTTAAAAAGGAAAGTTGTCTCAACTATTCATATTCTTTTAAAGGCCAGGAAGGGTAGAGGAGGTGTTAACCCAAGGTGTAAGAATTCAACTCCCACTTTCCTCCTCCCCCCTTTTTTTTCTGTTCAAAGGAAGCTTGCAGTTTCACATCCAATTTAGAGCGAATACCATCGTTTTCAGATGAGAAATTTGAGAATTTAGGGTTTTTTTTTTTAATTATATTTTATTTCCCCTAGTAAGACTCCCAGAGCAGTAACAAGGACAGTTACCTTGGTCCTGGATCACGCAGTTGGTGGTGACAAGGGGAGGAACCTGTCCTCTTGTGTTTGTGGCATAGACCTGCCCTCCCCTGGCAGCCTTATCATTTTCAATAACTTGAATCTGACGAATAAGAAGCAAGAACAGTATGAGGAAGCTAAGTCATGCATTCCGCTACATTCATGAACAGGCTAAGATCTACACTAAGTACGACTCCAGTTGAAGCCTGGTTTATAACAATTTACAACATAATGTCATGAAAGTTCATGCAGCTGACTTTACTGCCCAAATTCCTTTCCCATACACTGCTTCTTGTTACTTCTGCATGGTCCCTCACTCAGGTTTAAGTCTGACACTTTTTAGGATCTAACCAAAGTTATATAAAGCTGGATTTTGTTCCACACCAGAAATCGAATCACTGAGAGAATACCATCATTCCTCTTCTTCCCTCAGCAACCTGGTTTAGAGTGCAGCCAAACAGCTGTGGGAGGCAAGAAGAATGAGACAGGGAATTTCTGAAACTGGCTTTGCCACTGCTGCTGGCACCTCATGGAATTGTGTTTTTACACTGCACATGAACTTCTAATAATAACTAGGGAACTTCAGAAGCCTCAGTTGGAAAGCAAACAGAGAAGAAAAACTAAATTAGTTGCATAGAGTCTACTGATCAATGTCCAAGAGGTATTTCCTAACACACTGAAAATAGTCTGGGGCCTGTAACTTTTTTTTCATCAATGAAGTTTTTTGTACTGCAATTTAAATATACAAGACATTCCTCAGAGAGCTTGTTAGATCTTCTGCTTGATTACTTTTCCCTGCCCCCTTGGCTTGTATACTTATAGCAAACTCTTGCATTAGAAGGAAAAAGGTTTTGCTCTAAAAAGGTCCACTAGCTGAAGAAAGCAAACCACTCTGAGACTTAGCTCTGCAAAGGATCAATGTGCCACGGTATTCTGCAGCTAACTGACCTAAATATATCATTGTTCTTGGAAATAATTGTTGACAAAGTCCAGATGCTAGTTTTCATAGATGTTGTCAGGGTACATATCAACCTCTAACATATGTAAGAGAAATACAAATCAACAATGGCTACAGATAATAAGTAAATTTATCTGGCAACACTACTATAATTATATAATCTAAATATAACAACAGAAATACACATGGTCATACTTATTCCTCATTCCGAATTAGCTTTTTGTCCTTTACAGACATTGACCCAGATCATGTTTCTTTTAAACACTCATTCTGATCCTCTCTGTGCTGCTTAAACAAACCTTTTAACCTATTTTAACATGGCTGTTGTAGTCAAGGCTGTTTATGCTATGTGCATAATTGAAACAAGACATCAGCCCATGTTTTCATGCCAGACCTCCTTCTCCCCCTGCCCTTTTCTTTTTAAATTAGACAAGATCATTTTATCCCTCTAACGTAAAAAGCATTGCACTGAAACACTAGGAATGATTGACCTAAGGGCATTTATTATTTATACAGACACTTGATTCAGGGGGTTTTTTACACAATGCTTTTCAGTTAAAAATTGCCTTTAACAAGGTAATTGCAATTGTTACATTAATCCTTGGGGATTATCAACAAGAGTTTTTCCAAAGTTATGGGGGGGGGGTGTTTACATCAAATCCATCACTGGGTAAAAAAAAAATCTTTTTTGGATGGACAGAAGAATACTCCAATTTAAAGAAGCAAGACAGTTTCATACTACACAGTGTGAGGCTTTTGCAAAAATGTTTTTCCTGTACAGCAAACCTGCCTCACCAAGAAGTGGAAGATTGTTTCACCCAGACTAGCTTGCTGTGTGGTGGTGAAAACATTTTTTAAAGCAAAAAGTTCTAGGTTGAAGCTGCAGGGCACAGCCTGCTTCAAGAATTCTGACTCTCTGAGGACCTTTTGACCTGCCAGATGATTGCCAGAACCACTCTGGGCACCAGAACACTTTCTCCATGAGTTTAGCACACTGTTGGTTTTTATTTCCATTAGCTGTTTCCAGTAAAGAAGTTAAATGCTGCTTGAGCCTGATCAGCCCTTTCTTTGCATACCAATTAGACTACTTTATTTCAGAAAGATGGATGCAACCATGACCTTGTTTTCTCTAGCACCATCCTAAGAGACACTGCCCCACCAGTGCATGTTCAACAGCTGAGCCTCTTCAGCTTGCATGAAGCTTAAGCATCAGGTATATTCCAGGCTACTGAAATCTTTACAAGGCTGCAGCAACTGGAAGGATGGCTGGGGCAAATAATTGTAGTTGCCTGGGAAACTCTTGAAATCAAAAGGCAAAGTGGTTTCTGAGCATGTGACTTCTCAGCGTTGCCAGGACTGCAGTTCTAGAGTTCATGTACCTGTATTCTGCACACATCCTACTTCCGGTATCTGTTACCAAGTTTAAGCCTTCAAACTTTTCAGAGTGAAAAGGAAATGTGATAAGCTCCAGTGAACACAAGTAGTTCTTCAGTACTGCTCACTGTCACATTAAGAATCCTGTTGAGAATTCCTAGTAAAGTATTTCCTATAAAGTGTTTGGGACATACTCATATATATATGAGTATGTCCCGTGTTAGATAAAGTTACAAAACGTCTTCGGTACTCAAACTAATTTCATGCACTAATTGATCCAAAACTGACAGCACAGAGTACAAAACTGCACAAATTAGGAAACTGCAAAAACTAGAACATATGTTGAGAACCAACCCATGTATGTTATGAAAACCCTCACCAGCGAAAGCAAACGCAATGTCATTCCTTTATCTTAAATGCAGCAGAAAGTTACTTTTATAAAAAATTAGTGCCACATTACTTACTGGGCTTGGAATAGAGTCAGGATCAAGCTTCTTCTGCTGTGGGCCTGAGAGCTGTGCTGGACCACCAGGAAAAGCACCAGGATATGACAGCTGAGATGCTGCCATCTGAGGACCATAGTTTGCTGCAGAGTCACAAATGACAATTCATTTAAAGTATTTAAGTTCTATTATCAATGTTTAGCATCAACTTCTGCCATGCAATTATTCTTACTCAGCTAAACACAACTCCTCCTTCCCCTCTGTTTTCAGCAACTAAAAGAAATGGATTTCTTTGGCTCAGTTTGGCTTTAGTTTGTGTTTTTAAAAACTAAGAACAACACTGGATGTGACAACTTTGGCTCCAAAGTTTTCAGGTTTATGTCAAGTAGGACAGTCGGTAGAGATTACCACAGCTACTTCATGCCAGGTCATTATCTCAGTGAGAATCTCTCCACCAACCTCAGTCAATGCAAGCTGATGTCATTAACTGGCTTTTTGTATTCAGTTACAATCCATTATTGCTATAGAAAAGCATTTTTGAAAGCTGCTCATGACAGTACTACAAGACAGAAAGCAGACTATACCTTTATAGAGTGTAAGAAAAACTCCTTCCCACAGTATGCTGTGCCTTCACCAGTTACTAATCACATAATTCTGTTTCTGATCCAAATTAATCTCCTTTTTCTTGTTACAGTCTCAATAGAGGGCTAAACTTGTGAGCAAAAAGCAGAGTCTGTCTCAAGTGTACTGACTGACAACGCACATCTTTCCCTTCTACAGAAAGGGAATTCAAATTTCATTTTTCCCAGTCAGCTGAACATTCAGCCATGAACGGACACAGTTCCACCAGCGAGTGTCCCTCCATGCTTTGTTTTCAATTACAAAACAAACATCCTTCCCTACCTTGCTGAGGATGATATCCAGGCCCTGGAGGCTGTCCTGGAAGCTGCTGCAAGCTAGGATTTGGAGGGACAGGTCCAGGGATTCCACCCTGCCTGGCCACAGGAGGCAATGCTGGCTGAGCACAAAGGCCATTAACACTATTTGCTGGTGGAGGAGGAAGCTGTGCTCCAGGTGGCAAACCCATTTGCTGCTGGGTTGGTGACGGCAGTCGTGGGCCCTGGAAAGCTGCTGGATGCCCAGGAGACACGCAAGAGCTTGGAGCAGTGGCAGGACCTGAGCAAGAAACTGTGTCAGATGAGTCAAAAGTGATAGCCTACCAAATCTGTGTCAAAGGTGCTCTAGTTTTGCTCAACACCTTTCTGTAACACATAGATAATACAGTCTCCCCTACTGACAGCGCTCCCTTATGGGGACTCTGTGTGACTGTCCACATGACAAATCATGGTTTAAGTCTTAGCTGATTCATTCATTTTATTTCTTTTGGTGCTATTTGCAATAAAACCCTGCAGCTGGGGTAGATGGGGAAAGAGAGAGAGGGAAGCCAGAGTCAGACAGTTCTTCACTAGAACACACATAGATCACTCCGCTTTCAAAATAATACTTCATTTCAGAATGTGAAACAACATTCTTTTTGCTCAATAATGCAATTCTTTTATGTGGCATGGTTTTGCTAGTCTGCTATTTGTACTTCACCATTACAGGTTTGATGGAAAATAAATCCACTTGATACTAAAAGATGAAACGTGGGAATTATTTTGTACACACTGGCAATGAATTGTTTGTTGTTTATAAGATCCAGAGTCCAATCAGAATTAAGAAAACCCTGGAAACGGGGTTTTGAGACATACAATCTGTAAATACTTATTACTTTACAAAACCTACATTTTTTAGTCAAATTTTTCCCCAAAGACCTATGGCAAAATAATTTTAAGGAGAGCTAAAAAAATAACCAAAATTAGGTTTGAAGCAAAAGGACCAATGGGTTCACATACAAACACTGAAATACATCTTCTGTCACATATGCTAACTGAAAAAAAGACTTTACATGCAAACCACGAGCTTCCCAGCATATATGAGAACACTATATTTTACATAATTGTTTTTTAAATTGTTTATATCATGTATTTTGCATAATTTACGTACATATCAAAACTTGTGGTTGGAATTAATTTACGTGGAAGCATCACATGATCACATCTTCATGGCCTAGGTTTGAGATGGTATAACATCAAAATAAATGCAGACAAGTTTAGATTAAAACCCAAAAATGTTTAGACAAAAAAAGAAAATAGTTTCATAACTCGAGAAACTGTAAAAAGCTGAGGAAAAATTAAACCCTGTCTGCATATTATTGCTCATGCCTTGGCTGTTACTGACAGGTTCACTAAGTAATGTGAGAAATGACTGATGGGAAACCCGAATTTTATGGAAGGTTTGTCAAGCATCAATTCAGAATTAAGCCCATAATACTGATTTAAGGAACTGGATGAGATAAAAAAAATTCAAAGAACTTAAGCCAATGATGGTGGTCAAAGGTCTCATTTTCTCTTTATACAGAAGTTCAGTAAGTTTCTAATTATCATAGTCTTAATGCTTTCAACGAGAAAAAGTCAATCAGATAAACCCGATTACCATAGCTATTTATCTGCATGCTGCTGAACTGGTCAGCAAGTTGTGCTGTAGATGAAGCAGATGCAGTATTCGGGAAGGCTGTTTGTGACTGATGACTGTAGGGAGGATAGGAAGGTCCTGTGTTGCTGGGAGGTGGAGGGCCTTGAAACCTAAAGGGAAAAAATAGTGCAGTTATGCAAAAAAATTACATCAACCAATCATAACTCTCGAAGATCTCACACCTCCTCAAGGTGGTGCTGAAACAATTAATTAGGACAAAACCCTAAGAGAGTATGCCCACATTCTGCTCAGAAAACATACACTTGTATTAAAATACATGAGGCACACAAAGGACAGAGAGATTGCAGACTTGTTTAATAAAAACAGGCAGTCCATGTTTGTTTGCACACTTGTTAGAAACAAAGCAGAGTGAGTATGCCATGGCAAGTGAGCAGTAATAACTGTAAGCCCGAAGATTAGGAAACACAAGCTTCTGAACATATCACAGCACTCCATCCCCTCTCCAAGCTTATAAAGGAAGATTCCCTACCAGGGATGGGTGAAGAAGATTAGGAGAAAAATCTGTGAAGAGAAGAAAAGGAACTGAGAAACTGTTGAGGAGTTCTCTGTAGTAGAAGAAAAAGAAGATGCGGGTAGGGAAAAACTTCATGATTATCAGATACGGAAAACATGAATGCAAGAAAAATAGCTGAAGAAAAGAAAGCAGTAATAGACATGTGGCCTACAAAGTTACTTTCTATCAGACTATTTCACTGTGGTAAAATAAGATCTCAGGCTATGTTCCAGAGACAATCAACACAGCTTTTCCTGTGACCCCTTGGAAAACTGAGGATGGGCCCAGATGTTTCAAGAGAAGTAGAATTCACTTTACTTGAAATTTCATCTGGAAATTTCCTGACCTAGAACAGGACCTCTAAGCAATTTTGGAAATAAAAACAAGATCAGGTGAAGAACAGGAGATGTGCGGTTGACTGGAAGCTCAGGAAGAGAATCAGTATTTTGCTGGGTCATGTCAACCTGACTGTGTTCACCTTGCTTTTTCATCTTCAGGACACCACTTCTCCCCATGCATGAGGACATCATCCTGAACAACTGATCACCAGTCTTTTTGAGTCCTCCTTCACACAGTGGTAACAAACAGGCTTCCCTACTTTGACATGAAATAACTATACAACAACTAAAGAGCACAGAAGCAGGTTAAGACTTCAATCAACTACATGAAGAATGTTATTACATGGTGTCAAGTTCACTAAAACTGAAGGAGCTGTGAGTACACAAACTGATTTTGCCACTCCTGGGAGACGTGCAAAATAATAATATTCAACAGAACTAAATAAAAAAGCTGCATATTGACCCACTTTACCTGCAACACAAGTATTGTGTAATAAAGCTTGGCTATGCCCTCACACAACCCTTTTTCAAAGATTTCTTTTTACAGCTTTCACCCATCCCTGTTTTCTCCCCTTCCCATTCCTGTCTCTTTCACCAAGAGGTAACAGAGATCAAATAGCTCAGATGCCAGGTATTAATCCCTTCCAGTCACCTGTGTGGCTGCTGTCCTGGTGTACCAGACCCATTCTGGAAACTGGTCTGGCTGAACTGATGTGCACCAGGTGGTGGAGGCCCAACAGGAGGTGGAGATCCAAAAGGCACAGCTGATTTTGACACACCTGCAAAAGATTAAGCACTTTTATGTAAAACCCTGTAAGAAAGAACAAGATAGACAAGAAATACAGGTCTGCAGCTCTGCTCTAGCATTTGGAGTAACAGCTTTGGGTCACCCTGTTTAAGCAGAGGGGTTGGACCAGAGGTCCCTTCCAATCTCAGTGATTCTGTTAGAAAGCACAGATTTCTGGTCAGTTATAAAAGCAGATACGAAAAACTAAGAGAGAGTAAAAAGGAAACAAATAGCAGTTCATAACTTTCCAGCAAAGAACCCAAGAGGGACAGTAAGAAAAAGCAATGAACAAACAGACCCTGCAACTGCCAGTTTGGGACAGTGGTAATTCCCTGTCACCCAGTTAGATTTCAAGGTAGAAACAAGAGGTGCCTTTGATTTCAGAGACCAAGGTAAGAATGAAAACTTTAAACAACTTTGAAAAATAAAAACCAATAAGAGCTTCCATGTGTAGAACCTGCTCTCCTGTGCTGAAAATGGTTCTTAATTCAGATCTAGTATAGTGACTGTGAAGAAACTGTAGTTTATGTAAACAGCAGGGTTGAATGAGCAGCCTTTCAAACTGTATTTCTTGAACTCTTTTTCCCTTTAAATTATTCTAACATTAAAAAATTATCTGGTATGGAAACCAGTATTTTCCCCAAGTGTTCTAATAAGTCAATTACCAGAAGCATTTCTATCAGAATTCTGACTATATTCTGCATTTGATTAGAGTAACACAACTCCTGCTGTCTTTAATACGAAGTTTCAGAGAAACTGGGTAAAACTTTTTTTCTATTTCCTGTTGCAGTATCAGTGTAAAACTTAAACAAGGTAGAAAGAAATGCAAAACACCTTCATAGAAAAGTAGATTCTGAAAACAAATTTTAAGCCAAAATAATACCTGGTTGAGGTGTTGAGTATGAGGAGTTAGGATCCCCATAATGTCCATAATGAATTGAAGAATTAGGTGGTCCAAAACGTCCTATTCCTGGCTGGGATTGGGAATATGGAGGAGCTGCAACATAACCTTGTTGACTCATGATGGCAATTTTCTCATTCCAAGTATTGTGTCCTCTTCAGGAATCTGCAAAACGAAAAATGACACTTGCTACTATTCATCACTCCCTGTGCATTTTAAAAGACTGTGAATTGTATTCCCTCCCAAAAAGATAAAAGACACATTTGAAGGCAAAAAATGACCTGAAGTTAGGGGCAAAAAATAGTTTTGCTTGATAGCTTAGTTTTCTCAGCATTACCATGTACTGCATTTAAATGGGATTCATATCTCCTAAGCCCATGGAGAGAACTGTAAGCAATGGATGTGCAGATAGAAAAAACTCTCAAAGGAAAGTCCCAAACTACTCCTTTCACCAGGAGAACCTTGACTTCAACTACACATGGAAAATACACTTTGAATCCTGCTCCCCAAATACCAGCCATCCCAAAGAACACCGAACACACCGAAAAATCAGGAAAGGCAAAATGACCAGAGTAGAAAACTCCCCTATTAAATCCTTCTCCTGCGCTAGCATACCTTATTTTTGGTTTTCCACCAGTTTTCCACCAAACCTTTTACAAACCTTCAACATCAGCCCCACTGATGTGGCAAGTGATGGAAGATTCCTTGCTTTTGATGCTGGTGAAACAGAGAATAAAGTACAGGATAGAGAGAGCTCCTATTTCTGGTTGTTTTCTGCATTACTGGCCCAGGCCTGAGCAGCCTTTTTACTCCAGAACTCCACAGTGTGACGAAAATGAGCACAATATATTCCACAAGGGAGAGTTAAGGCAGTATGGCCCCAGCACTGCATGTTGCCCTTGCTGTTATCAGGTATCTTTTCCCTAAGCTTTCACATCTTGATCCTGTGGTTGTTAAAGAAAATGAAACAAGCAAAACGCAGCATTTGGAAAAAAGCAATTCAAAAAGGGTTTTCTAATGAGAGTATTCACAAGACACGTAATTTCTTTCTTGTGGTCTGATTTTGTTAAACAGGACAGAGTAACATTTTAGAAAACTTTCAGGAAACAGCGCCCTGATAATTGCCATCATTTCTAGAAGCAGAAAATCTGAAGAATCCTGCACTGCCAAAACCATATGATTGTATTTCACCAGATTAGTTTTCAGATACAGTGCCCTTGCCACGAAGGGATCTGAAAAGTCATTAAGGTTGTTCACTCTGCAGCCTTGATAATGAGCTTCCTCTTTTGCACGCTAGAACTTCTATTTTGGTAACAGAATGAATTCAGTAATAACAGAATTTCACTTTCTTGAGGCCCAAAGTAAACTGTTATGAGAAATGCTGAGGATCCAAACCCTGAATGAGCATTTGCTACTCCTGTAGAGTCCCAAGCACACAGGCCAGGCATCCCCAAAGAACTAAAGACACACAGCATAAATTAGCATTTCAGGTGTTAAGTGTTCCTTTCAAATAGCTTTCCCAACAATCTGTACTTTACATTCTTAAGCTCAAGCTGTGAAGTCATCTTTAAACATGGAAACTGGACGAAAATAAATCACAAATTGTGCTCCAGAAGCACACACAAAAGCACCTCAAAATTATATCTCCAAGAACACACAGATAAATTTATGCTGCACTGGGACATGTCAGTAGAGAAAAGTTATCCCTATCAGAAAGCCCACTCCTAGGCTTCTCATATTAAACAGATATTTCTGAAGAAAAAAACCTCAACAGTTTTACTGATCATCCATGTCAAACATGAAACCACTCTGAGCTGTCTACAGGGCCTGGCCCTCCCCACACACCGCCCATGTAACCCACTAAACCACACTCTTCAATGCAGCACAAGATTTCTCAGTTGCAGTAGTTAACTGCTTCTGGGAGTTAATCCTATGGAGTTTTTTCCTATTTATTAGTTAAAAAGGTAAACACAGGGAGAAGAAAAAAAAATGTTTAATCAGAGGCTTGGTGCTGCCAGCTGTACCTTCTTCCTTCCCCCACCTCCATCAGAAAAGACGTGGCAGTGAGAACTTTAGTTCTTCCAAAAGACACTAAATTAGCATTACATTACCTACACACCGGTATATACATACATGTGTTCTATATCTATATAAAGGAAGAGATTTTCACTTAGAGGCAGCTGCAACAACCAGCACCTTAAGCTGCAAGAGCATTCAGAGGAAATTACTTCCTCCACAGCTTACTCACACACACACAAAAAAAAAAAAATCTTGCCACGTCAAACTTCCCACAGACAGTATAAACACACAGAGGTTGTGCTGAAGTGAGACAAGAGCTCTAATCATAGACAAAATAATACAAGTTTTTCGAACACAGTTCCAGATTCTATTTAGCACCAAGGATATTTAATCTCTTCTCAGGATAGGTATATGTACCAACTATCACAAATGAGTGTTTTAAGGTCGCCTGAAGAATTATGAGCATTTCAGAAATTATGCTGTGGGGGAGGGTGGGGACACACCACCACACCATGAAAAGAGTTCACACAGAAGGTCATGAAAACTTTTTTCTCCCTGTTTCAAACAGTAGTTTACCTTATACCCCATAACCTGGGGAACAACACCAGCAGTGAGGAACAGCTGCAGAATTTAATTCATCTCTATTACAGAATAGGTTGTCATCTTTTCCAGAGGACTGTACCTATGCAACACTCTGGTGCCTCTGTGAAGATGTAAAATTCAGCTGTGTGCAAGCTGAAGTAAGACAACAGAAACAAGAACAGGCTCGCGTCCTTGGCTCCTTGAAGGAGAAATATTAACTTTGTATTTCTTCGGAGACGCGGTGGTCCCCAACACATCATCCAGGCAGAGGTGCTGTCGCTTCCCACGGCACGCTGCAATCTCAATTTGGGACCCAATCTCGGGGGTGTGCACCTTTATCTACACGGGCTCACGCACGCATAATGGAATATCGCTGCACACACACAGAGAATGCAATATAGCTACATACATATCAGTAATATACAGCGAACTAAGCTATGAAAGCAAAATCTTAATTTCCCCCCATTCAGTGCCAAGCCTGCAAAGCTTTTCTACACTTCTTTACGCATATAACTTTTTCTATCCCCATCGCCTACGAGTTTTAAGCCGCCGTAAGGTAAGGTCGCAACAGGTCCGGCCCCGCG
>NW_008235735.1:364012-402497 GCF_000691975.1 Corvus brachyrhynchos | reverse complement strand
CCGTATTTCTTTCGGCGCCAGGGGCCGCATCCCTCTCCAAACACGGAGCAGTGCTACAAGCGGGATGCTTTTTTTTTTCCCTCCTATGTGCTTGAAAAACAAAATCACGTCAAATAGGTTGGAAAAGACCTCTGAGATCATTAAGTCCAACCTGTGACCGAACACTACCACGTCAACTAAACCATGTCCCTCAGTGCCACGTCCAGGCTTTCCCTAAACGCCTCCAGCTCCAGGGATGGTGACTCCGCCACCTCCCTGGGCAGCCCATTCCAGTGCCTAATCATCCATTCTGTGAGAAATTCTTCCTAATGTCCGACCTAAACCTCCCCTGGAGAAGCTTAAGACAGTGTCCTCTCATCCTGTCGTCAGCTGCCTGGTCGAAGACGTACGTGTATATTTACAACTACATTTTACACATATTTATCTTGCATATATGTATGTAAAATTATGCTACCTGAATATCTACAGTGAAATATGATGCAGGTACTTTGTCCATTTGCATACTCCGGTTTTAGTTACTGTTCAAATGCATTTAAAAATGCTGCCGTGGTTACAGGATAGGCAATGTTTTTCTAATTAACAAAGTAGAAACATGGGAGTAACATGAGAGAGATGGGAAGTAACATGAGGAAGATGTATTTGTAAAGTTACTTTTCCTCCCAATCACAAATAAACATTAATTGTGTTAAAGTAAAAAGAAAGGAAAGTGGCAGATGAAAAAAAGCAATCACTCAAAGAAGCACAGAATCATAGAATATCCTGAATTGGAAGGGACCCACAAGGATCATGAAAATCCATCTCCTGGCTCTGCACAGGACAACCCCAAGAATCACGCTACAACAGCTGCATAACCTACATGCATCTGGAATTCAGGCTCCAGAGGCTTTCTTATCCTTGTTCTACAACCTCAATAAGTCTTTTGAAAGTACTAAACAGTTTTACCTAGAGCTATACTTCAGTAATGGCTGTGACCTCAAAACAAACTGTCCAAAGCATTCATTACTGTACAAAATAATTTGGAAAAAAAAAAAAAAACAAAACCATGCCTTTGAAACAGATGTCAAAATGAAGATACACAGTGGCATCCTTTACATGAAAGACTCACTAGAAACCTCAACAAGCAACACAAAGTAGGCAAAAAAAAGGCTTGACCTATCTTATTCTTGCTATCCATTAAATAATTGATGGATGTTTAATGGATTCACCATTAAATAATATAAGCTGTTTTTCCGCGTGTTATCAGAGCCAATACTGTTGGATATGTCAGGAAAAGTCTAAAACCTTTCAAATCTCCCCCAACTGTCTAATCAGAATGGAAAATTTCATCCCCGAGGTGCAAAGCGTCAGTTAAACTGGATGTGGTTTTGGCTGCAGGGTATCAGTGACTCTTTCATAAGCAGGATGCAAACCAATGCCTTTCATCATTGCTGTGCTGTAGTTTCAGCCCTCGCCCCTATCTCTTTTCCTGGTTATACAGACACATGGAAGTTATGCAAAACTCTTCTGAAATACCACGCCGCTGAGGAAAAGAATGGGTTTAAGTTTGGACATTCCCTATTTCGCCAGGGAGACAGGCAGCCACCGTCCCACCAGTCCTGCTGTGTCTCGCTCCGAGCTATTAACAGTAAGCCGCTGTGGATAACTCAGCACTGAGGAACCGTGCACTTGCTTGGCCACTGAATACTTACTATCAGATTTCTCCTCCCCGAAATCAGCTCCAGTGAAACCGAAACATGAGATCAGCAAAAGATAGCAAGAAGAAGCCATGGCATTGGCAGTTCTTCCCTTAATTCAGGCCCACTCTGGAAATGGATCAAGATGCCTCTTTTTTTCAAGGATGCCCCTGTTGTCCTTTAGCCTGGCACACTGAGACAAAAGGCATGCAGTATGTCACAGTCTGGATGTTTGGAAGCTACAAGTAGGATTTATCTACAGTTTTCACCCATAAAATTAAAAGTAATTTAAGGTTTTCAGTTTCAGAAACATGGAAACATCATTAAAGGTTTAAATGTGTTATTGATGTAGAAAGTAATTTCACAAAAATGAGAACGCAGGATTGCTAAACTATTGTAAGTAATTTTATTAAATCGTTTTAATTAAACTGTACCATGAAATCTGAGAATCAGACTGGATTTGTTCTCTGTCGTTGTCAGTAATGGTGACCTTTTAGGTTAAATTACCTTTCTTAACAGAATCAATTTGGTTGGAAAATTTGTCCTCTAGTGGTACCTATGCAATGCTGCTGAAAACCAATGTGATTTCATATATTTCAGACCTAATTTGGTGAAGTAAATAGAATTTGTCTAAATCTATATGTTTTTTTCTTCTATGTTAAAAAACCCAACTAATTCCCTGTCTCTAAAATCTCACTTTTAAAGTTCTCACTACAATTTTTTCTGTTAGTTCTGAAACTAAGAAAACACATAGCCATCAGCTTGGGACATTATTGGTTACAGAACCAACACAGGCTCTGTAGAAGGCTAGGTCAAATATTTCAGAGACCATTATTAAATTTATTTTTTAATTATTGCTATTTTTCAAATAATTTGAGATTGGACTGTTCCCAGAAATTACTACTGCACATCTATAAAAGCCCCCGCTGAACAAACTGTGCAGATCTCCTGTCTCTATTTCATAGCACATCACATTAAGACAACGTGTGATTCCAGGAAACCTAAATCCTATCCTAACCTTTTCAGTTACAGGATGTCCTTAAAATACGGCCTTGCTACAAGCTGCCAGGAAGAATCAGAATAACCTTTCTCTAGGGGAAGATATGGTCAATATTGGGTATGTTTTTCAAAGAAAAGACTATTTCATCACAAGGAATAGCTCCTAAAACTCCAAGGATTATGCATTTTAAAAGGCACTTCTTTTAGTTGAAACTGTTTTTCTTCTTTTAATTTCATTTGTATGTCCTTCAGACAAAGCTACAGGTTTGCTTTTGCACATCAGAAGGCTCCTAAGAACTATTTACAGAAAAAAAGATTACTTTCTTTTCTTGTCTTGCTTACATATAATCTCTACAATCTTCTTTAATATTTTGCCTACTGTATATTTGAGGTCTATGAAAAACAGCATACAGCTCAGTGTAAAGCGCTTTACAAGAAAAATGGAAATTATATTTCAAAATACTGTATTTGATTAAAATGAAAGCAAAGGCTTTGGTATAAAGAAAACAAATAAAATTTTGAAGTAATTATGTTCTTCTCAAAAAACAAATCGTGTCAGATTAGAAACTGCTACATGAAGAAAAAGAAAAGATGTACTATTTCAGGAATTAGAACACTACTGTAAGAAGAAACACATCAGCGTTGTGAGTCAGCTACATTTCTAATATAGAAAGCTAAGCACAGTAGAAACCTGAAAGAGGGTACAGCAGAAGTGAATAGTGATTATTTTGATTAGACAGTCTCAAAGGCAATTAGAAAATATTATTGGAATGCACCCTTTAAACACTGCCCTATAGGGAATGAAAACAGCAAAGGGTTTTCAGAATACCAGACTAATGTAGGTGTTGTTATCCAGGGAAAACAACGCAGTAGTGTTAAAATCTTGGGCATACATTCATTGCTGTATATCTTCTAAGTACTCCGTGTTAATAGGGGTACTTAAAAAAGGGCGCAGTCCTTCCTGGAGGGACTGTCCACTATAACCCAGTATAGTGGTATGGGGCCACTATAAAGGAAGAATTAATTCCTCACTGGTTTGTTGGTTTTTTTCACTGAGGTAACTCAGGCTGTGAATCAGAGCACCCAGAATACAATGGGTCCTGCCCAGTCAGGGAGGCCACTGGGAGGCCATTAGGGATTGCTGAGCACGCGGATCATGCCAGCGAATCTCCCTTTTTCCTTCTGCTGCATGCTGACCTCCCACTCCACAGTGACGGTAAAGCTGTGCTACCCCTCAGGCTGCTTTCAGCACAAAGAGGTCCTAGCTCCTCATGCTCATTAAAATGTGTTTTTAGATGAGAAGAAGTGTAAATCCAATTCCAGTTCATAAACTTGTATTCTGTTTGTCTGAATTAATCTACAAATTCATTTAGACTGATTATACATTCTATTCCCTGCTGTGAGCTGGGATATTTTGTTGGCTGCTGGTAGCTTTTGAACAGCTGCATTGTTTCACCCTAGAAATGGCTGAACTTTGTTATACCCTGCAGAGGATGGAAGGATTGGGAGTGCTTCACTCCTTCCCTGCCCCAACCCTTTTAAACATCACTGGCAGCTGGTAAGTCCACAATGACAGCCCCTGTTGTCTCCGTGCTCCTTAACTCCTCCAAACAGAAGACAAAAATCGACCACCACAGAGGGCATTCACTGCCTACCTCAGAGACTGTTGGTAGAGTTTACTGGCATTTTGCAAAGCAAAAAATTCTATTTGGGCACGAAAAACTATATGCAAGTGAAAGAGTACTTAATGCTATTATTTGCTTAGGAGACACTCTGGGTCTTGAGAGCAGGGCACTTGCCTTAAAGCCAAGGGCCTGACCTTTTGTTAAATTGGTCCCTGTTAGCTAAAACTACTTTCTTTCCCTGAAACTTAATAAAACAGAAATGTTTATAAAATGCTTTATGGTCCACATGTGGTAAGTTCTATGCAAGCCACACGTTACAAAAGCAAAGGTTCTTTTAAAAAATGGCTGTGGCTGCTTTCTCCAAAAAAAGTACTTTCTGGCTAGTTCAAGCCTCTGGATTTCCCAATATCTGCAAATTGTGAGACTCCTCTGCTTACTCTCCCTGATTGTTGCTATTTTGGGTTTCTAATTAAATCAACATTCTGGCAACTTCATCCAGAACATTTACAGGAGATAGATGTGTTCTGAGAAAACTGCTGTGATGTTTCAGTTGGGGAATTTCAATTATCTTTTTAACTCATTTACTGCTGTCTAAGATGCATGAGAGTGGAAGATTGCACTACCTGTTCTTAACAAAAAAAAACCCCAAGACTTGATTATCCTGCTGTAATTGCTACATAATGAACTGTAACATGAAAACAAAGATGAGGTCTAATTATATTCTGATGAATAATGTATCACTTATAAAGCACTGTGAATAAACATTAGGCCACCAGTCTGAGAAAGGACAGCAGAAAGTTAAAATGATCCTTTCTGTGTTTGCTTGCTGAATGTATGGAATTTCTCAAACATTGATATATTTCACTTTTACATTCAAAAGCATCTGAAGCAGCTTTGTTTACATAGGCTTTCATTTTATGTTTCCTGCTTGTGTTTAGAATTTCTGATGTATTAGTGGAGTCTTGCTATAGAGCAGTACTCAAATAAACTTACTATCATTAAAAAAGAGTAACTGAGTTAATACTTCATAATAAACTGGCTATTTGATTAAGTTACTTAAGAAGCAAATACTCCTATGTTTGTTCTTACTCACACTGACTGTGCTTCTGCTTTATTCTACCATTAATGTAGAAGTAAAAAATCTTCTACCTGGGCATGGAAAAATTTACATACAAGAAAAGAATCTCTGCTACTGATATAAAAATATCAGTCTTGATTACAAACTATTTTTCAAAATACTGGGTTTGTGCTATTTGGATACCTTTAGTATAAAGCATTTGATGCCTTCCCCACGATCAACAAAAAATAAAGATCAGAATTAATTTTTAAAAAAATCCATCATGTTATTTTTACATCATAGAAGCAACAAAAGGATAGGAGATGCAGCTGGCATTAAACTTAAGAGTAGGAGCAAAATTCTATTTCATGCTTGCTGTCACAACATGCATGGTAGATTTGCACTGTGGAGGCACATAAAACACTTGTTCAATGTTTGCAGACATGAGCAGTTGTCTGGAAAACAGGCAGATCCATGTCAAGGCCAGCTACACAGTACATGAGCACCAAAAGCAGAGGCCTGTACCAAAGGCAGAAGGAGCTGAGAAGTCTGGAAACTGGTTCCTGGCAAGAAGATGCAGAGCAACAGGCAAGGCTGCAGGATCAGCAGGGGTTAAGTATCAAGGTGTTTTTGGAGGGCGGATTTTTCCAGTATAATGTGCTCCGCTTGGAAAGGAATTGGTTATCAAAGAGTTGGAATTCTTGTTCCTATTGCCAGGAATGAAGATAGCTGGATTGCTTTTTAATCTATTGCAGTTATTTGGGTGGGGGTAAGATTTCGTGCAGGGAGGTCCTGGTTGTGTCACCTCTGCTTCTCTGGTAAAGCTTAACCAGAACCATTCAGAGGCTGAGTGAGCAATGCTGTTTGCCTTTTGCAGGCAGAACTTGATGCCAAGGCAACTTTTTATGCCCTGTCCTTTTGCCAAATGCTGTAGTTGAAACCACCAACATCAGACCCACCGGGGCAGATGCCGAGCAAAATACTTCACTGTAGTTGTAAAGTGAGTGTTAGAAACTGCTTCACAAACCTTACAGCTTATTTTGTAATACAGAGGAAAGAGGGAAGAAAAGGATACTCCAGAAGGACTCAAACTATCAAACTACAATCAGAGAATTTCAGAAGTTTTTATATTTCTCAAGGTTTCACTGTATATACAGCAGCTATTTCTCCCATTTTCCAGGCCCAGACCAAAAAATGAGAGTTTTCAAGTGTAAAAACAGAACCCGAACTTCCCAAGACCCATACCGCACTATAACTCAGTTGTTCTCTGTTTCTCCTGTTCTTGTTTTCAGGATGGAAAAATTCATTCTTAGGAGCCTTCCAAGTAACAAACAATACCTGCTTTAAACTGCAATGCAAAAATAGTTGATTTTATGCTGGACTGCAGCCATGCATGTAATTGAGCTCTTTCAAAGCAACAAGTCAAGAGGAGTTAATCACCTCTACACTTGCTAACAGGAAACAAAATTTAAAAGATGAAATCTGATGCAGGTGAGTATTCATCAGACTAATTTTAAATTTTCGTGTTCAATCTTATGTTCCACATTAAGCCATCATTTCAAAATCTAGTAGATTATTTGGGCCTAATCCATATCTCAGCTATGATTAAAATATATTTTCTAACTGAATATGATACGGTTACTCTTGATTAATTTCACTGCAGTACATCAGAGGAGAGTTTAGCATGGTGTATTTCTTTGGCCCAACAAGTTGGCATGAAATGTTCTTTCAACAGCAAGAGGGGAGATCATAAAATCTGACTGTCTAAGATGAACAGATGGATAAAAGGTGTTGTGTTACTTAACTGACACCTTTAAATGACAATTCAAAGAGCAGGACGAAGCATTAGGTCAGAGGTGAGGAAAGTGGGACACCTGCTTGCATTACGTACATACATGTTCCATTCATGGCTCTTCCAAGCTTTGGGAAAGATCAATTTTGATTCCCACAGGTTCTGTTAGGAAGAATGTGATGCAGCATCTCCCTGCCAAAAACAGAAAGAAAATTATACATAAATAGTTTTCATTTTACTTTAGAGGCTTTTATCAGTATTTTTCCATCAACTGAAGCCAAAAATGTAGTCATCCCATCTCCTAGGAATCAAAATGAAAGGGAAATAGACACCTAAGAGTCTTTCCAAGTCCCAAGAGTAAATTAGTTCTTGCTTGCTAAAACACAGGAATAAGTAAAACCAGCAGTGAAATGACACCTGGAAACGTGAATTCTAGCCCAAAACCTTACTTTTAGATTAACAAGAAACAGGTAGTAATTCCAGTGTCACAAAATTTTTTTCCATGCTCATAAACCTTGCAGTGAATGTGTTTTACTTTTTCTCACAATAAAATCTTGTAGCTATTTGGTGTATTAGTTTTTGGATGCAATCTGAAATCCTTGTCATTTTGTAAAGGAAAACCTCAAAAGATTTTTGTCCAAGAAGTCCAGGAAGGAAAAGGAGTTCACTTCTCTTCAGCCAGTTTAGGAAAGTATTTCCTGATTATCTGAGACTGGCTGTAGTAGGAACAGGTAGAGCAAACACCAAAAAGACATGAGAGATCTCTTCCTCAAATTCTTTTTGAGTTATCCATACATTTTTATGTCTTGTATTTAATGGTGCAGGTCTTTGGCTGCAGAGGGCTTGTGATATGTACATGCTTTGAGAGCTGCTCATTAATCTATCTTCTAACATGTTGTATTGTAGTTACATTCCCTGCACACATTTCTATTTACTCTGGTATAATTCAGCAATGCTCAATGCTAACAACATTGCTTCTGTGTTTTGGAGGAATGTGGCTTCTTTTTGCCAGTTTATTTGGGTTTTTTTTTCCTCACAATAAATCCAACATTCCTAATGTAGGATGACACTCAGCAACCTAAATGCTGAGAAATACCCTCCTGTACATTTCTCTGCTTCTTCCACTACACTTCATTTGCCAATCTTGAAGCTGGGGAAAAAAACAAGAAAGTAGAACTACTTCTAAAATTCCAACCCATGACACAGTACCTTGCCTCATAATCCACATTAGAGATCAAAATTAAAAGCTTTTACTTTAATGGTGAGGAACTGCTCATCATGCCTCCTATGAGTGTGAGCAGAGTTTTCCTGTCTGGCCTTAAAGGTAGCTAAGAATTATATATGACCTGTATGTTTAATTTCTTTTCACTAAGAACTTGGTATTACTGGTTTTGGTACCTTTGCCACTCAATGTCTGTACTTTCAGTGAGCAAATCCTCTTAACTGGCAGTGCACTGCAAAGTTCCTCATACGATCCAAACATCTGGATTTTATTAATTTGTCTTGTAGGACAAGAGAATTTTGATGGGAAAAGATGAAGAGAATCAGCTTTAATGGATGTTAGTTGGAGCCATCCATTTGAACCTTCCGTCAGTATATTTAATTCACTTTGTCATTTTATACTTCTTTTGAAAATTAAATCCTTTCCATGTGTCTCTGTTCCTTGTTGCTTCTTGAGGCAGGGGAACAAAACTTAAGGGTAGCAATTAAGCAGAAATGTGTTTTTCTACTTCTGTAAGGTTTGGGGAAAATGATGTTTAGATTCGCCTTCAAAATTTGTTTTTACCTTATGTAACTACTGAATTGTAGGACTATGAAACAAGGTATGTTACTAGGCAATGATTTGGGAAAATAACATGTGCTGAGGCACCTGGCATTGCCCAGCTTGCAGAAGCCACTTTAAAAAAAATCACTTGAAGGGATATGTTGGAAGAGGTCATCTTCCCTTCATTTGGAAGAGACTGTGTGTCGTGATTTCTTTAGTGGCATGGCTGTGATTTTATCTTTTGTTCCATTAAACCAGCTATATATTTATAAGTGAGGGTTTTTTCCCATGTAATTAACAAACCAAACCAAACCAAACCAAGAAAACCCCACAAAGAACCCACCAAACAAATAAGCACTAGCATTTTTTTCCTTTCCCCCCCCCCCCGCCCCCCGCTGATTCTCCCATTTGGCTAAAATCACATTCTACAATACATTGGGTAGTTTATTAAATTGCTTACAGATGATACAGTTAAATCTACTAGAAAGCTGTTAAAATAGGTATTATTAGGGGACTAGCTTATGTTGATTTTAATGTGGAGAAGAACAGACATAAAAAAAAAAAGAAATGCAGAAAAAGAAGGAAGTCAGACCATCTGGGTACTTACAGCAGTAAAATGCTGCCCATAAATTAGAGATCGTGATATCCCCTTTCTCTCTGTCTCTTCCTCATTACTAAGGAATGGGTGGAAATGTTTGCATTTTTAAAGAATCCACAGACCTACGATACTACTGTAGGAAACTGTAGGTGAAATGAAAGCTTTGCTTTTATTGTTGGATGAAAAGACAAACGTATGTCTTCTTTCTTCTCACATTTGGAGGATGTCTTCTGAAATCAGCTGCAGAAATACTTGATTTAAATTAGATTTTAGATAAATCCACTTGTAGTAAAACTGTTCAATATGATAAATTATTATTACAGTACGACAAGAAAATATATGGACAAGTGGCAGCAGATGAGGCAAAAAAACCTAAGAAGTGGTCACCAAGACCACACAGAGCTTTAAAGGAATTCAAGGCTGAAATAGCTGACCATTACTGAGATTAGAGTGCCATTTTTTAACTGAAGTGTTCCAAGAGACTCAGAAAACAAGAAGCCTGTCAGCCTGATATCTATCCAAAACAAAGAGGTGGAAGCAGTAATATGGAACAGTGGACATCTGGATAAATATGACTTATCTGGGAAGAGTTAAAAAGGTTTTCATGAAAGGAAGTCCTGCCTCACATAAGGCAGTTCTTTGAGGGGATCAAAAAACACGTGGATAAGGGTGATCTGATTGATCTTGGATTTACAAAAGGCTTTCTACAAATTCCTTCACCAAAGGCTTTTAAGAAAACTAAGCAGCCATACCATAACATGGCTTAGAAGTATAAGGTGCTACACATTGGGGAAAAAACCATTAATTCACATATAAAACTATGGGCTTTGAACTAAGCAGCATCAGACAAGATTTAAATTTTTGAAAGATAATTCCAGGAACATATTAACTCAGCAGTGTCTGAAAAAGCAAAAATTGGTGTTAGTAGTGTTTGGTTTAGCAACTAGAGAACAAAATAGGTAACATCATGTTATTGCATAAATCCCAGCTTTGTCTGCTGTCTGAAGCCTGTGTGGTGTTGCAGACCCTCATTTCAAAAAGGACTTAGAACTATAGAGGATGTAGAAAAAGAAAATGAGGAGAATGAAAGGTGCAAGATAGCTCCTCTATAAAGGATGACTAATTATTCTCTTCTCTGTTTGAAAAAAGATGGGTCTGTAAAATCAGTGCCTGGGAAGTGTGCCTGGAGATTGCTTGGCCACAGTTTCCCCGATCCATGAACCAGGGGACATCAAATGAATCTGTAGGATCCAGATTCAAGGCAGAGAAAGTGATTCTTTATGTCACTATTTAGTTAGGGATGACTTCCTGCACTAAGCTAAAGATACTAAAAGTTATGTGGGCTCAAGAGGAAACAACACATGAAAGTTCATGGAAGAGAAATTCCTGTTACAAAGTACAGAGCTGCCACATCCAGCTGAGGAAGTCTTTGAGCGGAAGCTGCCTGAGGAAAGAAATGCACCATTTTCCATGTTCCACTTTCCATCTGCTATCAGAGACAACATTTCAGGACAGATGGTCTCACTTTGGCTATTCTACAAGTATGGCTATTCCTACCTTATCACAGCTCATCAAGGCTAGTATGCTGCGTTTTTTGACTGGCTGTTCTTGAAAGGAGATGAGCAAGGGGAGGTTTGACTTGGAAATCTTTTAATACAGATCTCATCATACAAGATCAGATTAAAGCCAAAGCTTTCCCTGTATTTGGGCGCAGACAGATGTTGAGTGAGTTCTGCCATTTGTCATTTTCCCAGCCCATAGGATTTTTTGGTGACACTGAAGTTTTATCACTTGTTGCCTAGAACTGGATCTCTAGGTTTTAGTGGAACAATGGAGATGGTAGCAGTGGTTAAATGGCTGTAGTTGATATTAGCTTGAGACTTTTCAGTGTAGTTTGAAAATAACCTCAGAACTGATGCAATTTATTTGAGCTCTAGAAATTAGAGAGACCAAAAAATCATAAACCCCATGACTGACTCCACTTTTATCTTGATGTCCAGTCTCGGACCAGCATTTAGAAATCCCAAAGGAGGCAAGAGTGTACGAAAGGATATGAGTAGTATTAAAGAGCAAAACATGCTGCCAGATAAGCATTTAAGAAATTCATATAGGGCAAATGGGAATTGTTAAGGCCTATGGAATTTTCTTTGTGAGATTAAGACATAGGAAACTTTGGGTCTCCCCATCACGGGAATAGTTTAGTTACAGACTTCAAATGGTTTCCTATCTGCAGAGCAAACAAGAAATTACTCCTTAGAGGGAAGGCGCAACTTGTTTGGAATTGTTGTTGTAAAAATCCCTCAACAAGCTGACTAGATAAAAGCCATTTCTCCTGGTTTTTTCTCTCCTGTCAGGACCACAGCTCTTGTCAGTTCAAGCAAAGAGTCCTATATCACTTTAAATGTACCAGGTTTAAATATCCCCAAAGCTTTGTCATACACCAAAACCAATCAGATCCTGGTGTTCTGACTGGTCATTCTTTCAGCTGAGCAATAACTAATCAAGGTTGTTCTGTTCTAATACTTCATACAGTTCAGTCATATGGTCAAAAGTGATAGAAGCATCTGTATCCAGTACAAATTCCCACCACGTATATGACCATCCTAATGCAGGGGTGATTCTCTTTAATTTGTTTTCTGCAATAAGCACATGGAGTTCAGAAACAGAGATCGGATTTGATTATTCCTTTTTACCAAAATCATAAGAGACTAATACAAGCTCAAAACACCCTAACAGTAATTAAGCATTTCAACACCAAGTTGTGACGTTTGAAGGGCTGATAATTCCGTGATACATTCTCCTAACACAAAATGTTTAATTTTTGTATTTAACAGAGTGTCACAGAGCATTTGTTGCAGCTATATACGGAAGAATTTTATTGCCATAAAATCTATAAAAACTTGCATTATTAGGTAAAAGGGAGAGAATTTTGTCTAAAGCAAGATTCACAGCAACATATCAACATTTCAGGAGATAATAACCAGTTAGCCACCTTGAACTATTTCAAATGAGGTGTCTGCACTCAAAGGTTGTCTAGCAAAGTCCCTCTGAAGGCCATTCCCTTATGGCTTCTCTGATAGTGTTTTCCTGAAGTATTTAATTATATGTCAACCTGTGCTTGTTTTGCTTCTCCAGAGTTATTGACTTGTAGTCAATAAAGCAAGCACTCTTCCTCCTACTAAATCCTGTTATTGCGAGAATGACATTTTCCTCTGTTGGACTAGGGATCTTGTCTTCACCCAGGCTTTGTGTTGCCTTAGTGTCTTAGAGGACTAATGAAGGACTCAAGCTCCTAAAACCCTGTCTACTTTTTCCAGCCAGAATATTTAACAGAAGATCCTGTCTCTACCTTGGTATTTTGCCTTTGAAGCATCACTCCAGGGGTCACTTAATTGACAGATGCACTGGATAGGTTTAAAGCCTCAGTGGTTACCTGCTACTTAGATGCAAAGTAATGCAATTTAAATGATGAGTGTTTCCTGTTGCCACGACATCTCTGCCTGCTTAGAACCAACCAAGTGGAAACACTTCATAGAGGGACCTCAGTGAATTTATGCTGTGAGAATCTGATGCCCCAGTACCCTGGGTCTCAAAGCAAGAGGTGTTTCTTTCAGAAACCAGTTCAGACATTAAAGATGTTTCTGGCCCAGCTGCTGAACATTCTCCTTTAGAACCAGCTTAATTCAAAATGCAGTGTGATTTAAGGCAGGCTACCAGACTTTGGTCTGAGGTGAGTAGGAGTTCATGCTGCCAGTTGTTAACACTCAGCTAGGGGAATATTCATCCTCTGCCAAAGAACTGTCAACTCTTAAACCACCCCAATGAATTTTTTTTTTTTTTTGTGCTTATAGTAAGGTTCCCCTTTAATGACACAATGCAAATCATCCATTGATAGCATCTGTAGAGGGATCTGATACTTCACTTCACTAACTCTCTTCCCCTCTCTGGTAGGAAAGGCAAAGGGCTGCTTAAGAACAGGTCTTATTAGGGTCCAATAGTAACTCAGGTAATTGCTAAATAGCAGTGCACGTTAAACTATACTGAGGTTAGAGAGAACTAGAAAAAGAAGCAATTCCAAGACAAGGAAATTATAAAGCTTTTTTCCCCTTTTTTTTTTTTTTTTTTGCTTACATGCCTGCAGTGCTGCATAAAGTGCATGCAGAGTAGAGATGAAAATCCTAAAGCCAGTTCAATCTAAATGTGTCAGTTATTCTGAGGATGTACGTGCATCAACAAGTTTGTTTCATTTGAGATTCTGCTTGCTTTGTTTGGAGTAAAAATACAAGAAATGGGTAAATCAGAGTTTAAAACGTCTGGCACCATTTACTAAAGTAAACTTATTTCCCAAATTGTCACAGGGAAATGTACACTTCTTTTTGCTGTTGTTTTGATTTAGCTGTCAGGAGAGTCGTGTTTAAAGCCAGCCTTCCCTGCCTCATGGCCGAGTGTCTTTGTGTGCATTCCCTCAAGTTCACTTACTTTACTTTGAAGGTGGGCTGAGCATCGGAATCTGACGAAAGAGTGGGCTGTGCCCTCCGTCCGAGGGAGCTCTTCCATTCCCCTCAATGACTACATTTGCTCGTGCAGTACACAGCAGCAGCAACAGTGTGGTGCTCTGGGTCTCCAGCTCTGCCCGGCAGACGAATCTCCAGCTCGCTGAACATCTGCAAGCCAAGTTTTTTATGTTGTCCTTTATATGAATGCTGCCCAACTGCACCAGGAAAATGGGCACAGGGGATTATCTCTGCATTGCTATGAGCGGAGGGGCGCCGTGGGGCTTCAGGCTGCAAGGGGGCAAGGAGCAGAAGCAGCCTCTGCAAATTGCCAAGGTAGGAGCACGACAGAAAGATGTTGTTGCAGTTTTGTGGACACGGGTGACAGCACCACTTTGTTTAAATCCATCCTGCTTCCAGGGAAATGGTTGGTGTGGATCTTGTTGTGACACTTGTTTGAATTCGCTAGCATGTTTTGCAGAGATTCTACAGGTGCTGATTCTGTTGGTTTCAATAGGATGGGATTATTACTTTTTGGTAGCTTGCAAGCGTTGCCAAAGTTTCGTTAAATGCTGAGTGTTTCACTTGTGACATGATGTGTGCCTTTCAGCTCCTGTTTGCTTTGCTCTGTGGCTTTGAGTGCACTCGGCACAACGCAAAACTCAATCTCATATTAGGAAATGCTGCTTCAGTCATCTATTTATGATAGTTTTTCTACTCTGGTCATAGAATAAATACAGCTTTATCATGAGAAAATGTTCTTACTATTTTGGGAATCCTGCAAAGCATTACACTGACTTATCTCTGGTTTTGGAAAGTTATCCAGTCTTAGAAGCAGCTTTAATAGATGCCAAACGTTCCCTCTTATATTTCATGAGCAACACTGAAAATTACTGGACACTTTATAAATTATCTGCACATATAGAAGGAGGGCAAGACACACAGTAGAATTATAAATTTATTGACAATAAATTAAAAATAGGAACTGGTAGCCCCAACGTGCAAAAATAATATTTCAAAAGCAGTTTTGTTAAAAATCAGGGCTCACTCCAGGGCAACAGCTTCTCCCCTGGTGCAACAATGAAGATTTGTCACAGTCATTAAGGCTTATGTAACTGTATGGAGCTGCATTCTGTTCTCCTAGACAAGAGGGACAAATTTTGTCCAGAACTCTGAGCTCAGCAAAATACCACTGGCTGAAACGGTACTGGGACTGATCATCATCCCATGAACTCTGCCTTGTTAAACTGAGGGAGAAAGTTTAAAATGTATCTTATCTCCTTTTAGTATCTTGGTAATGCAGTACACTGAATGTTTTGGTTTTACTTTGATACAGTATTTTAGATCAGCAGTTTAGTATTTAAGCTGTAACTTTCTCAAGCTGTCAATTAGTTAGTTATTAATTAGTTAACTTTAATTTACTGGATTCGTTCATTTTTCCACAAACAGCAGAAACAATAAATCTACCTCATTTTGTAAGAGAAGGTCCTTTTAGCTCCTCTGTCAAGAAAAGAACATCTTTCACGATTCTTTTCACTTATTTCCAGCCTATCGTATTAACCATATCCAGTAACAGAACTATGATTTATTGAAGGTCTGAATAATTTTTCTCATTCCTGTTGAGTTTTTTATTTGTTTTTTCTATATTTTGCAAAACTTGAACGTGTTCACTTTTTCCCCTACCGTTAGGCAACTGTTGCTGTGCAAGTAAAGCCTCTGATAACAGATGGCAGTGGACTCCTGCCATCTAGTGAAAACTTGTAGCTAGAACTTTAAAAAATTGTAAGTAACGGTAAAAGGCAAGTGGCCTTGATTACATAAAACCAAAAGTAAAGAGCACAGCAGTTTGAACACAAGATTCTGACTAAACTTTAGTTTTCCTGATAATGGCCTATTCAAGGACGGTGGGTTTTTTTCATATTTGCATCCTAGACTGGGGCACTTAAGTCTGGGTTCTGTTTTAGGACTCAAGTTGGGACTTGATATACACAGGAACAGTTGTGCCTTACTTCTAACGGGAATATCCCCAGGAAAATATACCCACATTTAGAAAAATAACAATATGTATTTTTAGAAAAAAAACACTGGTACAAGTTTGTTTTCCTGTAAATGGAAGTGAAGGCTTCAGCAGGGTTGCTTACCTTTGTTAGAGCAGAGGGAAGGGCACTCAGTCTCTGGTCATGAGTGGAGAAGTGATTGTGATACACATCTAAAGGGGAGATGGATGTGAAATGGAGGGAAATGAGATAATCCATTAAAATATGTCAGGACATAAAATTCCCAAATTCACACTTACTTACTCTCTGATAAAGGAAACATACTGTTTTTAAAGCTGATGGAATAAGTCACTGCAGTTCACTGCCAGAAGCAGCTTTTACCAGTTTGTTTTGTGCCTTTTAAAATAGTTTTATTAAATTTATAAAGAATAGGTAAACCATCCCCCCCACTGCCTAACTCCTAAAGCATATATTCAAATAGCATTCCCACAGAAATCCATGAGAGTTTTGCCTGCAGTATAAATTATTTTCTTCCATTACCATGCAAAGTGTTAATGGAGAGATAAAGACAAACCTTTTACCAAAAACTATCTTGGTACTTTTTCACAAGCACTTTTGCAGATAAAATAGACAATTTCCATCAGCAAATAATTTTACAACCACTAAATTAGATTCAAGACTTTTCAGTAACTTTAGTTAGAGTGAGATTGCAACAAATGGATTTTTCTAAAGTATGAGAAAGTATCATTCTGTTCGTCCATTTAAAACCCTTATTCAAAACATAAATTTGACTCATTTTCTGTAAAAACATAAAAAGTGTTTAACAACTCTCCTCCTCTAAACCCTGGCTGTGTACACCAACTTACTTCGTGAAGTCCAGTAATGTTGCAAATACTTCATAACAACTTCTTTTCAGTTTAAAAAAATTTGCATGTTCTATATACTGTCCCAATATAACAGAAGGGCTTTAAAAGGAAATATTTTAAATACTATGCCCAAAGACATATGTGCTAAGAAGGTTATCTAATAAATGGATGTTATTTTAAATAAAAAGTTTAATCATGAGTCCAAAGCTAAGGAAAACAGTGGTTATGTGCATCCCTTCACTAAATTGTGTCAGTGCTGGCCTGTAGGATGGCTGTCCCAAAGCAGGAGATGGGAAATCTCAGTGTAGCAGTGACCCTAGAAGGATAAGAATTCAAATATATAAATATATATATATATATATTTAAAAAATATATATACATAAATATATATATATATAAAATATATAAAAGCAAAGCAACACATGATGTCCTTTCCATTTTACCATGGGATATATGAAAGAATATTTTTTTATTAATATCATTGTGGGTTTTTTCTTGAAAATATATTTGCAGTTTTTAATTTAAAATACATAAAAAATAATGGCTGGTTTTCTGAATAGCATTTGAAAGAAAGTCCTGTGATTTTTTCTATTAATACTTAACAATGAACTATGAACATAGTTTGTTATAACTATGTTATATACAGTGAAGTTATATCCTTTAAGAAGCATCTCTTTTACAACTGGTAATTTAATGGAGTTGTCCTATAGATGATTTAGATTTATATTCAACTGCAATGTGACTATTAAACTATCTTTGCAGGAGAGGTACATTATTCTCAGCATATTTGTTACCTGCACCAAACATAATTTGATGAACTCTTTGTTTGTATCTGTCAAAGTCTTGGTAATTTAAGTTTGGGAACTTAACCAAATAGTTCTAATACTTAAGGGAGGCAAGTTGCATGATTCAGATGTATAAGCACTTCAAAGGAAGTTCAGATTAGTAGCCTAAAAGTAAAACTGAACAGATGCTTGCAAGGAGGCTTCTGCTGCTGCTTCCCAAATTGTAGCTTTACCTTTGGCTTAGTAATGACATGAGACAAATGGCTGCGTGGTCATTTTAGACTGGTGCCCTTGTCCATCAACGTGCTCAGATTTCAAGTCTCAGTTTCATCATTTTGGATTCACTGGAACTTGAAACAGAAAGTGAAACTCAAAGACTTGTGAACAACCTGAACCAACAGTGTGAAAAGTGGTGTCTGAACATGATTACTTAATACTGGATGTAAACGGAGGCGGGTTGTGTTGTGGTAGTTTGGCTTTTTCTCTGCATTTATCCAAAATACTTGACACATACCCCAAGAGGTTCTCATCAAGCTGACCTCTACACTTTGTCTAGCAGAAAAAAAAAAAACGGGGTGAGACATGTTAGTGCAGATATGCTTTGGATCCTGAGGTAAGGCAAAGCACATCACAGTCACATACATATGTGTAATGTATATATTAGCAAACAGTTGGTCTATCCACGAAAGACATCACAGCTGCTGGGCTTAAGGAAACCTTTTAAAGTTGTTATCATGCTCTTACATTGTCATCCCTGGCAAATGCTTACACTTGCAGGCAGGTAAATGAGGTTAGTAAAAGCAGGATTTTCCTCTCCACCACTGTTTGGAATTGCAGTTCTCAGTGTGCTGGATGAAGGCTCAGCACTGCGCTGACACGACCCTGCTGATACTGCCTTGTTTTTATCACTTGACATTTCAAGCAGGATTTGAACTCAACTTTATGCAATAGCAATCAGCAGAACAAGCCATGTTTAAAACATGCTGGTTGAACTTTGGCAGCAAAGGAGGGGAGTTTAGAGTCAACCTACATGATTTTAAACACAACTTGCCTTACTTGGCCTGTATTTAAAACTGTTTGTTTAAATTTGCTGGCTAATACATTTCCAAACATAGTTTGTTTCTGCAGCCTGGACAGACTCTTATTCTCAAATTCACCCTTCAGACCATCTGACACAGCTGGTATTTGCTGATATTCAGAAAACCCCATAAGGCATATTTACATATTCTTTTACACAAGGAGTTATGTGGAAAGTTGTGGGTTTATCTATCTTTTCTGGAGAGGATTTTGACTGTGTTACAAGCCTTGACCCAATTAAATAACCAATACATTTTTGGATGTGTTTAGATGACATAATTCAGCTTTTATTTAAGTAACTTATAAAACTTCCATTGACAGACTGGAAGATGCTGGGCTTTATGGAGGTTAATCTAATTTATTTTGCAAAATAGAGGAACAAAGTAAGGTTCCCCAAATCTAGCTAAAATAGACTACTGGTAAATAACTGTTCTGAAAAATCTGCAAGTGCTAGTTAGAAAAGTAATGAAGAAAAAATATTCATACACCTTAACCACCAAAGGTTTACATGTTCTTCTAAAGGTTAGGGCTCTGTGTTCCCTACTTTCAAACTTTTGCATTCCAGCCATTGTGCCAGTGGAAACGTTTAGTACTGGAGTCCCATCTAGTTGTTTAAAAGCTGCCCGCTGAACAAGCACATGAGTGTATACCCTGTTTTGGATATACAGGACTACATACCAAACTGCTTTTGGCACGCTTCCTACAGTATTTAGGCAAACACAAGCATGTTTTGGATACATGGTATTATTCGTTTCTGCTTATTTCCAATTGATGCTTTTCCAACTCTCACACTAGGCAAGTTTTCAATGGAATAGAATGAACACCATAATTCACACTGATTTAAACTAAACAAACTAAAAAAACCAAACAGTGTATTCCTATTAAATTAGATTAGCTGCTTTGTATAGAGCTTTGCTTCATTTTGTAGTTTCTTTGCTGGAAACATTTAAATTACACTGCAAGACATTATTACTTGTCATTGTTCTGTATTTTCTGCCATTGCATTCTTATTGTGAGTGTGAATGTAATAGTAAGACTTCTGGCCAAGTTCACATTAAAATATCACAACAGGAAATGTTATTTACAGACTCCTCTAGGATTGTGTCAGATTGTTTGAGAGGACACAGCTAACAATTTATGATTTATGCATATCACAGAAGGGTTTTCTTTCAAATGCAGAACTCAGTGTTCTTCCTATTTGCAGCAGAAATATTTAGAGCAGAAATTACTATAAGGGACCATATTTCATAAGTTAAGTGCTTAGCACTCTATAAAATGAGATGGATTAGCAGAGATAGCTTCAGCTTTAGGAGGAATAATTGTGTGCACGGAATTAGCTATGGACAAAAATGATAACATTTAGATTGCAACCAGTATTCAGGAGCACTGTTCATTGGCTGGAACAAAACTGGCAGTAAAAAAACCCCTGGATATCAGCTTGAAGGTTTTAAATTTCAAACCCAATGTACACAAGTTACACAGTGCATTTCTTTTTCTGTAATTTTTCCCATCGGCACTGTTTCATTAGAATCTGTAGGCCATAGTCAGTGGGAATGTTAGGATGAGACTAATGCACACTTAGACTGGAACACTTCAGTGTGCACCAAAATCAAAGTGCTGTGTTTTAATTACCTGCCAATACAACCTGGTGTTGAGCATGAAGGCCAAAAATCTTCAAAACATCACAGCACCTTGCTGTCAGTGAAGAGCAAAACCAGTGAAAAGTGGCTGCCTTATTTGTTGCCTATGTGGAAGGTAAATTCTAACAAAAATCTGGCTCTAAGCTCGCCAGAGACAACAGCTTTAGACCCTGAGCTCTCTACCATGCTGCAGTCCTGGAGACAGCACAGACTGTCCCTCTCTCGTCTAGCAGGGAAACTGTATGCAAGTTGTCGTTCTACTTTATAGAAATATATTTTGAATCCTTTAAGTCTCCTTCTTTGTTTTACATCTCCTTCCTACATCTGGGACTGGGCACTGAATGCATGGGTAACCTTTTGCTTCAAAAGAGTTATGTAATCCTGGACTGAGTAGCTGTGGAATCATTATTTTATAAACTTGCCTTTTTGTACGTATATTTTAGAAATATGGTCCTATTTAGGAAACTGGTTGCTTTGGGTTTTGAAGGCATGTTTTATATTACAGTTCATTAGCAGATGAACTGGTGATGGGTCAAAACTATGAAGAAAGCAGATAAACTGTAGTGTTCTATACTGTTGGTTTCATTTGATATGTTCTCTATAGCATAAACATGCCACGTATGGCATAAATTTTTGCTGCAATATTGAATTACCAGAAAGTTTAAAAAAAAAAAAAAAATGTAAGACACCATATGTCCGGTGTGGCACTTTACAATAACAGAAAGAAAAGCAAACAGAATGACAGGGGAACATAATTTAATAAGACTAAATTTGCCCTTCCTAGTACTCTCTACCTAATACAGGAATACCAGCAACTGCTTTTTGTCTGAACGCAAAGGTGGCAAAAAAAAGAGGTGGTTTTAAAAACCTAACAGTTGAAATTGCACCAAAGGAAGCCTTAACAGAGGAGTTACTTTTTTTTTCCCCATGAACTCAATGGGAGCTTTGCCATTGACTTCAAAGGGCAAAGGATTGGGCCTTAGTATGTATAATATAGTGCAGTTATTTAATTAGAAACAGATATCATGAATAAAAATCCTCATTGGGAAGGGTGTAGCAGATTTTGCTATGGATCTATTTAGTACAGGTTTCTGTGTCTAGCAGAAGTCATTCCTTTCTAAGGAACAAAAAACCACCTTAGACTTTGGGGTATTGTGATAACACTGTTACATAATGTAACATTCATTCAAATTATTTGGCAACAGTACATTTCATTTCCAAGCTGTCTTGGACGTCTTGGTGAGGACAAAGATACTCACTTGACCTGAAGACATTTCAGACTGCTTATTTGTAAGAGAAAGAAATGATCGCTAATAGTACAGCGTAGACTGACAGTACGAGAAGCCAGAGCTCGTTTATTTAAGGACTGATACTGTATCGATGCAAGCTGAGGAAGAAATTTAGACAGTGGGCATATCCCTCAGCTGCAAATGTTTACTGGTTGAAGGCACTCCTTGTAACTGCCCTCTTGCTTTCTTCAACTCTGCAAACAGACAGACCTGTGTTGGCTGAACGGTATTTCCTAAACAATTTAGATTTCAGGGCTTTGCTAACTCACCTCATTTTGCCTGTCAGCTCAGGCAACAGTCCTACGAGCAGTTTATCTGTCAGATTTGAAGTGTAGAAACCCCTGGGTTAGGAAAGGAAGGAGGAAAGGGAGAGGAGTGCCAGGCAGCTGGGGGTGACAACCTTTTCAGCAGGCGCAGCTGTGGCTGGACAAGTCAGTAACTCCTTGGCACACCCATCTTGTATGTATGTATCTCCAACAGTTTAACTGGCATTCCATTGGAAAGGCTCTAAGGGTCCTGCTTTTCATCTACAAGAAAAGCATCTCTGTGTGGAATTGTGCAACAGTAACTGCAATGGTTGTCTGTACCTGTGTAACAGAAGGTATTTCCAAGATGTGCTGCTATCAAGGGGAATCACGTCATGAGTTCTAACAGCTTTATTCATCCACCACCACTGAAACAGTCATCTCTCTATTTATCTCTCTAAACCCTTGTCTTTTCTGCCCGGAATTCTTGCTCTGCTTTATCTTATTGTTCTCTCTGCAGTACTTTTATTTAAATACACAATTACAACTACTTACTTAAACATCAGTTTCAGTGAATTCACTGAAAATTGTGGGCAAGAATGCCTCTGACTTCAAACCTTGTTATTTGGTTAGAATAGTGTCCACCACTTCCATTGGATTTCCTTTGGACTGAAAGAAATACAGGAAACTTTCTGCTTTCATGAACTCTCTGAGCACAGAAATCTCTGAACTACTAGAGCTTAACAGATGTGGCTGGAATAGAGTGATCAGCATTTTGTTCCACAAATTACATTTTCCTATTTTGCAGAGATCACTTCAAAGGCCAGCTGCCATAAGGCACTGATTTAATTACAGAGGATGCATATGGAAGTAATCTGAAAGGGATAAATAGCTTTCTATATTATCATATATTCATAATGAGCTTTCTTCATGCTGAAATAATACTTGCAGGTTGGATAGTGTAAGACTCGCTTGCAAAATCCTTAAAATTATGAAAAACTATCATTAAGCATGGATGTTTTAAGCAAATTCCAACATGTGATACTATTTAATGCCTAAGATCCTTATGAAGGAGCAGCTGTTAGACATCCTTCATAGAAAAAAAGACCAAAGTTTCAGAATGGTTGGCTTTCCAAAAAAAAAAAAAAAGGGATACCCAGGAAATTAGAAGTGTTTCACCTAAATTTTCCATCAGTGGAATAAGTATATTATGCTGATCTGTATAAAATAAGCCATTCACGAAAGTGGAGAGTTGCATTATAGAATACATAGTAAGATTACATAATTAGCTTTTGAAACAGAATTTTAGTATTAAAGTTGTTATCTCATGGTATCCATACTGTTAGTCAAAGTCCATCTTTGGATGCATTGTGCATTTTTGGGGGCATCTGAAAGAAGGTACTTGACATTTGAAAATCACAACTAGGACACTCTTACCTGTGGAGCCTCCCAGTCCCTTTGGCAAATGAGTTAGTGGTGTGCCTTTATGTCCAGTCTAAATAATCACCTTTTCACAATACTGACATTATTGATTATCACTAGATGGTGCTCTTCACAGTCCCCAAAATCACAGGTGAGTGAACGTAAAGACAGTTCTGCCTTGGAGAAATTTTAGTTCAAAGGCTTAATGTTTTCTTACTGAAGCTGAAAGTATCGTTCAGCTCAGTTCCCCTCAGACCACATAATTTTAAAGTGTAGAATTAATGCCCTCAGGAAAACTTGTATATAAACCAAGTCAAGAATCACAGAATATCAATTAATCAAAATCATAACATCAAATTAGTAATTCCAAATCGTTCTTTCACTTCTACTTACTATTCCCTGCACACAAATAGAATGTAATCCCCTTAAGGAGGGCTCCATAAATTTGTACTAGGATTTGACTTGTGGTTTCATAACGCTATAGTTAGGACAAATTTTGATCTTAGAAAAAACCTGACTAAAAAATATTTCAGTGGTACTTTAGAAGAAAGAGGCAGTTGTAATCCTTTAAAGAGAAAACAAAAATATTTCTGCACCTATTTGACACCATATTATGAACATTAAATAGTAATATTACACACAACTATTGATTACATGCAGTGAAATAATAATTAAAAAGAGTATAAAAAATATTATCTCAAACCTTGCTTTCTTCCAGCCCAATATGACAGCCTGAGCAGACAGGGCTGGGAGCCCTGGAGGTGTAAGAACTCTCCCAGGGCTTGTATCCAATTTAAATCAAATTTTGAACTATATTAAAATAGTGTTTCTAATAAATTCCTCATTATCCTTTCTCTGCCCTCACTTTTAGTCATGACTTCAGTCTGTAACATTAGATCTTCATTTTACTAATTTGATGAAGAATGGACTCCCATGAAGCACACCGAATCCAACACTGCATCATTCACCACCTATGGTGTTGGAAATCTACCTGAGTTTTGCGGCTTAAGCCCATTTTCACTCAAATAGTTTTAAATTAACAGATCAGTACAGGTGTGATCTAACTAAATTTTTCATGATTGAATCTTCATTTGAAGGACCCTGATGCAGCTCCTAAATGTGCTACATTCTTAAGTCATTTTCCAGATCCCCAGGATAATGTTACCAAAGTATTTCATGGCACAATTTGTGACTATGGAAAGGGTTTGACTTTAAATCCTCTTATCATTCTAGTTTCAGTCTTCTTCCTCTATATTTACAGGAACAGTAAGAAACAATGCAATGAATCTAAATGTAGTGAGAGGCCCATGAATGCCTCTTTTTCTACACTGGCAAGAACAGTACAAAGGCTACAATAATTAAGCCTGAGGAGGTAGTTACGGCTGTGGCCTGTCATTTTTTTAGAGTTACACTATGAACAAACAGAGCACTGAAATGCATGGCCTGAGAACAATAGTGCCCAGCCCCACCAGCCTTCTGGGTCACTCACTGATTGTTTGCTTCCAGGCCTGATTTGCATAAGAGGCCTGGAAAAGTTGCAGAGACTGGGAATTAGCACAAATTGATATTGGCTGCTAATTGACTCAGGCAAAAACTAAAGATGCACTGACCTGTTAAAATCAGACTTGAATTCAGGCCTCTGGATTCCTGCATCATCCAGCACTGAAAAATTAAACCCTGGCATCGTTCATCAGCTGCTGGGCCCTGGGATAAAAATAGACAGGCAGAAACAGGATAATGTTTTAGCATTATCAGCTGAAACTGAAAAGGCTGGGAAGGAAGCCTTCCTCTTATGGAAAATGCTTTCTTCTCGGGTGTTTCGGGTGTTGCCACAGGCAACGGCATGGCAATCAAGCTCACCAAAAATGAGGGGCAAACCAAATCTTTCCCCAAAACCTTTTTCTGCTCTAGACCCAAATACTTTTTTAAAGATTGGAAAATACTCATTGTTCCATGTTTGTATGCAAGTGTGTTCCATCAAGAGCAAGGAACACGATTTATTTCAGTGACTGGATCAAATGTGCCAGATGCAGACACAGTGATTGACAGCTGTAGGAGTTATCTACTGCCTCAGCCCCATGCAGTGCCTCTCTTTTCTGATATCCAACTAAAAAGCTTCTTCCAATAGCTTTCCATCAGACAATTTTGAGAAGAAATGATATGTTAGGAAGTCGTCTCTGATTTTAGAGGTCTGTAGTAATACAGAAAGTGGTGTTCACCTATGGGGATTCACATAACCTCATGTTATATCTGTATGACACTTAAAGCAAAAATTACACTTAGGCCCAAGTGGGTTAGTTTCATTTAAAAGTTTTCTTGGGACTTTTGTGGATTTCTTCAGCTTTACATTTGCAAGATGTTCTCAGGCCAGGTGATATTTTCATGTGCTTGGGTTTCCTTTTGGCCATTTGACTTGGCTCACACAGGCCTTGTGTACCTCTAGTTTGTCCATCATTTTAACACAGTCACACCCTAAACCAGTATCTCAAATAGAGATCCTGACACAGCTGCACTTGGCTGGTTTTGACTTGTTTCTTCCATGCTAAAAGAAGGTACAATACTCTCTGACGCAGTGACATTAAACTGCTTTCGCTGTGTTTTTTGAATTAATTGTAAAAGTTAATAAGAAAAAGGTAAGTTTCAGGGCAAAATAATAAAGAGTAAAGGAAACTTGACACTGATTCTAACACTGAATTTAATTTATGGAGGTGCTGACCTGTGACACCTTTTTAAAGACTACATAATCCTTAAAAAGTGTGCTTCCCAGAGAAACTTGAGGAGATACTAGCAGTTCATATAATAAGAACTTTCCCTCAAAATTATATTAGTAAGAGGTGTCAGCAAAGTCTTCTGAGGCAATCTGAGTCAGTGTATATTCTTTCAGGTGAAAAAGAGCACTGTACATGTTTACATTCCTATTCTGTTGCTTAAAATGTCACTCCTGATCTTCAGTCATTTTTTAAATGACTCCTTACATCACCAGTGTGCTGAAAACTGTGTTTGACTATAAGGGTTTCTTAAACAGCTAAAATCAGTGCTATGAGATAAGGAGCTACACAACCCATCAATTACTAATGTATATAGTAATTTGAATTGTAGGGAAGCACTTGCTCAGGAAACAAATACAAAATTATGAAACCAAATCACAAATATGTCTTCTCACTTTTTACCTGTGCCTTCACAAGCTCCTCCTGGCCTCTACTCCCTTTGTTTGGTGCTTGGCATTTGGAAAAATGCTGCAGATCAGGGCTGACTTTGACATTACCAGGGCCTTTCTGACACTCTTTTGAAAAATCACCCATGAATGCCATGCTGTCATATTGCCAGATGTTTCTTCAGCCTGCTTTTACTTTCACAAATAAACTCTGAAAGCAGCACAGTGCATATGAGAGGAGAAGGCAGTGATGTCCATTTCCTCTTCTGCTTTTGTCTCCTGTTTTAAAGTTGGTATTTGACCTTTGTTGGGAGTTGATGCACTTTCCATAGGGAAATGCTACATGGAGGATTTTGGGTTTTTAGCTGCCACATTCTTCCTTTCAGAAGTACTTACAAAAGGTGCCTCTTGGTACAAGATCCAGTTGTTTCTTGCCTTCCTATGCAGTGTTCACTCTAAAAATAAAATTATGAGGATCTGGCACATTTTAGGATTTATACTTTCCAAGGTTACTTGGAGGTTCCACAACAATGCAGCCAAGTCGGATGCATCATTTAATAGTTGAAAAATATGCAGGATATCTTGGAGGAAAGTTGGAGCAACAGTAGCCACACAAAAAGAAAAGGAATGCTGCTATCCTAGAGTAAAACAACTAGGGCTATCTGAAATCTTTCTATGACCATGTTGGGGTGAAATCTGATGGCAAGCAGGTATTTTATAGCCACATGTTAATTTTCTTGAGCATTATGAGTGATTAAATTAAATCCTTAAAATGAGAAGCTCTTTCATGTGCACTTATATTTTCCAGATGCTTGATACAGTTGAGATTATCTTGTTCATTTGCATGTGCTTGTTTCCTTTGTTGTTATTTTTAGGAAATTCTTTAAAACATTATTTTCTAACATCTGACTAAGATTTGAAAATATTTTTTATCTTAGTCTCATAGTATTTTTCTGTTATCTTTCTTAATCCTTATTTCTATTATTTATAGTCTTGGAAGAAACCAGGATTTAATTTAAACTGATTAAGCAAGTAGGAATTTTGTCCTAGGCTTCATCCCCACTCATCTGAGGGAATCAGCAACATCAGTGATATTTATCTGTCATATTTAGCAGTATGGATTTATAAAAATTACATCCATGCTAAAAATAAAAGCTGTGCCTCAACATAAATAATACCACTTCAAATGGTGATATTTTCCAAGGCCCTTCCTCCTTGACAGAACCAATGGTGCAGAAAGTCAACGCTGTGTATTCAGCACGTGGCCATTCCCTGCAGAGTCCGTCCCTCGGTGATCCTGGCAAGAAATGTGCACTTGGGGGTTCTGACCCTCTGCAGGAATTTCACTTCTAAAAAATATTTTAAACTAAACTTCCAACTCATGCCTATGATCTAATGGCATCAGTTACCCTGCATCCCTTTCCTCTGTGAAAGGTTTGTTAGGAAAATGTTACTTTAGCTCCCAGAAGGAATACACAGGGCTGCTCTTGCTATAGGATTGATGCTTTTCATAAATGTGTGGGCTGCAGCCTTCTGTGTATGGAACTGCATCCTTGACTTAGCAGATGTCTTAAAGCTGGCACAGATCTTGGGAAAAGATCATGAAAGTACTTCAGGATCTACTTGGGGTGAGAGATGCCATATTATGTTTGTGTTAGTACATAAAAATAATAATTCAGAGGAAGAAAATTAAATAAAATCATCGAAAGTGTATGCCAAAGATCTGCTTGAAACAATACTCCAACTTCTTATATTAAGAATTGTCAAAAACGGCAGCATTAAAATAAAAACCAATTGGCTCCTTCCCAGGCTCCATGCCTTTTGGATTTCCTTAAAAATTCAATCTTTACAGTTTCTGAATAATGCAACCATTGTAATTCAAGGACGCTCCCCTGCTGCTTTTGATTAATTTAACAACACAGAAAAAGTCTGCTGTAGCTCCTCTGGTAATATAAATACCTGTTACAAAGGATTCTGTTGTCTCCACCTCTCTAATAAACTATAGTGTCAGGGGTTCAGAGCTAAATGGATGGCAATACAACTTAAACAATTCATCTCTGCTTAAGTGTCTGAATTAATAGCAGGGTTTTTTCCTCTTCAGCCTTTAACTAATTTATAACTCTATTCTTACCTTCCTATATAAGTAACAGATCCAGTGATATTTTAATTTGCATGCAATCACACATTTTACACTTTAAAAATTAATATCTTGAAAAGAATGTACCTATAGCCAGATATCTTAAAGAATCCCTGTAAAATAACTGTGACTATCTGCCCAACTTCAAAAAACCTATTGTGAGTCTCATGACAAATGCAACTTTCCTTACGGTACCAGCTACTGGAATCTGGTTCTTACTAGAGTTTCAGCTTTCATTAAAATTCAAATCCATTTCTGGATATCCTGGATTGCAAAGTGATCCCACCCCCAAGGGGGAAAACACCCCAAGTAATCCCAAGTTTTTCAATGTTTCAATCTTTTTTCATGTGGTACTAGATAAACTGGTATTTGCTGGTTGCAGGGCTAATGGAATAAGCTTGGCAGGCCCACAGTCTGAGAACAAAATGCCCAGTGAGGACACTTAAATACCTGTTACAGCTTCTACAGACAGAAATTGAGTAGTACAACAAAACTGCTTTTAAAAAAACAGCAGCTTTCAGAGGTTACAGAGGTTACAGAGATTGTCACAGCGAATTATGGCACGTAGATATTTTCCCATATCCTAAGAGCATGTGAATTCTCTAGCATTCAAGCATTCCTTTTGGGAATTGCAGAGCACTTTAATAGAAATTGCTGTTAGCTTACTTATACAATTACATACTCCTGAACTGTTTTCACTTCACATAAATATTAAAAACTCATTTGTTTAAACTAATTTATTTAAAACTATTAAATAAAAGGAAATCAAACAGTTTTCAAGCTGTTTCTTACAGATTTCTGGTAAACTTGCTGCTCCTTTGACATGTTGCATGTGTTGTTTCAACAATGCCCCTACATGTGAGTGTATATACAGATGCTTTAGGCTAACATTAAACAATGTTCTATAGCTAGGACTGTTTTTGTAGTCCAAATAAAGTAGGTAGTGTTTTTATAGCTATCAATTCTTGGGTTATGGACAATGTCTTCAAATAGAAATAGAAAGAGGTTTATCTTTACAAACAGGTCTCATTCCCTTAAAAGGAAGTTGTTTCTTTTTTCTTCTGCTTCTTTGGAGAACTGACTACAAACTGGGAATGGTTATTGTATGACTCATTTGGGAAGAATAGCTACAGTGTAAAAAGTTCAGAAGGGATTTTAATAAAACCAAACCAAGTTATCTTCTGTTTCGGGCATGATAAGGATAGTTTTAAAGAGCAAAATATTAAGTTTTTCAGAATGCTGTAAGTCAACTTAATACTGAAGTGTTTTGAAGGGAAGGGGGAAAAGGTCAGGAAATACTAAAACATTTTCCCCTAGTTTCAGTTCTATAGAGAAGACAGAAATCCCCTTTCTTAAGGAAATTCTAATTTACTTTATTTTGATCTGGCCTAGCCTGACATTGAGCTCCTGCATGCACCAGGACAGATCACTCACTGCCAAAGCCCGACATCGAGCTTGGGAACGATGCCTTCCTGAGCTGTGCACAGATAATGGGACTTTACTACTGCAGCCCACGTACTTCAGCTACTGGGAAATTCCCCCAAACCCCAACACTGTCAGTCAAACTGTTAAAAATTACAAAATTATTTCAATAAAACAGTATTAATACTGTGCACAGTAGAGACTGCCAATGCTACAAGTAAACATTATTGTATTACTCCCTGCATTGTTTTCCCTGCAATGTCATAAAGGATACAATAGTAAAGTTAGGACAGAAGAACTTCTGTTACTATTTATGATTCAGCATCCTTTCCTCACAGCCCTCATCTTAGTTTTTACAGTTTCATAAATGAAACTGTGTCTTCAGCATGCCACTTAAAGTTCTGCTTCTCTTTGTGCTGCAGCACTCAAGTATCCTGTCCTTCAGGGGGAAAAATTTGGGTTATGTCTCATAAAGCAAAGTTTTAACAGGGTTTGTGATTTGTTCATTTTAGGAATATGCACTGAAAAAGTGCAGGCTAGCTGATGTGGTAGCTGGGGGAGGGATGCTGACTGTTTAGCAAGTGTTCCATGCAAATCATGGAAAAACACAAATTTTTTTCAAGTTCAGCACTAGCTATTTGCATATTGCTAATCTAGCAAGAGAATTTTATAAGATTTTTATTTTCTTTCTCCTTAGTGTACGTATACTGTAAAGAAATTTGCCGCATTTGTCCCTCGTAGTCAAGGCACATTCCCTTAAATTTCAGACTATTACATGGTTTTGGGTTTGAAAGTTCATGTCCAATGTTGGCCATTTATATAAAGTTTCCCAAAGTGCTAGTAGCATTTTTTTTTATTATTTTCTCATGCTTGAAGTACTATGAAACTTTTCCCTGAATGTTTCTCCTAAGATTGCTCCAACTGAGGCTGAAGTTAATAGAAAGTGACCAAGTGATTTCAATAGGAGTTTCACATTTGGAAAGCAAAAACACAACTGTATTTTGGCAATACTGTTGATGTATCTGAACTCCCATTCCTAGGAATTTTACGGGAAAATGCTGAACATTTCAAATTTCCATGAGGCTAACTCCATTTGAATCTTCTTCTGAATATATCTAGAATGTCCTGTAGTCTTCAAAGCTAAGTTTTAAAAGAAAAATGCTTCCAGGACCTCTCCACCCCACTTCCAACTTGCTTGTGTTGGACCATTTGGGAATGTCCTGGCCAAACAAGGTTCATGGATGTGTCACAAGCACTCAGTTTTCTGGAAGGAATGATGACGCTATGCTTTACAGTCTAGCCCAGGCTTTACAGTAGAGCTCAGACATTCACTGCTGATGCTTTATGAGGTACCTTTGATGATAAGAGATCTACAGGCGCAGCCATAATTTACCACTGCAGTAGACCGTGGATAGACAAAATATAGAATTTGGGTATTTTAATGGATTTTAAAAATATATATTTTGTAGACCTCGCATTAAAAAAAAAAAAAAAAAAAGTGTGGGTGAAACCGTTGTTGCTGATGCTACTGTCCCAAAGTGCTGCTCATTGCAGGGACCTACAAGGTTGCTGTTTGGGAGGGGTGATCAAGGGTCCTGCTGCTGGGAATTGGAGGCCAGCTGCGATAGGAGGCTCCTCCTTGACAATAGTCTGGAGAGTGCTCTGCCTGATAGTGAGGGGAGTGACATTTCAACAGACTGCAAAAGAGAGTCTTTTAAAGGCCTACCCTGGACCTGGTTGCCAGGGAGCTGCAGGAGGGAGAAGGCTGGCAGCAGACAGGGAAACAATTCAGCTGAATTCAATTAGAGTGCATCAGTAGAACTAAGTGAACTATTAAAATAAACAGTTTCCCTAAATCAGAAAGGGTTATAGCGACAGAAATTGGAGCCTTTACAGATTTCTTTATACCATATTGAGCTATTAATGCTTTCTAACATGAGCCACTGCATTGCACAGTTGCAAATGTGCTGAGGACATGATTGTGTTTAGGGTTGCACACGTGGCAGAGACCCACCTTGGCCCCTCTGACATTGGTCATTTTTCAGGATCCACAGCAGGCAGAGATGCAGCAAGGCTCTTTTCCCCACAGAGACGGAGCAGCTGCTGCCTTGGATTGTGGATCAAAGGGAACCAGAAGTAATGGCATGAGAGAACAGGACTGTGAGCAAACCCTTCCTTTCTTCCTCTGCTGAGGACTTCTGCTGAACACCTGCAGAGAGGGCAATGGTTCCTCTGGTAGAATGACTCCAGATTTTTCAAATATCCTGATCAAACCACTGGCCAGGATATAACCCTAATCGAGTAGAAATAACACAACACTTTACTAATGCCTTCAGATATCCTGGATCAATTTTCCTCTAAGTGCTACCTAATTGATTTAATGAGAGAGATTTTCTTGATTTAAAAGGAAGCTTCCTGAGTATTTCCTGGACTGTAGATTTAATTTGTTTGGCATTGGTAAAGGTATTCATCAGCAAGCAAACACCTAATTTTAATTTGTAACAGCCATTACACTTTATACTAAAGCCAAAGATTTAGGAAGAACTGGGTGTGAGAAAGTACTGCTTGCAATTGAGACAAGTGGGTCCTTTGAGCAATATAGGAGTGCATTTCCCTACTGCTTAGACTTCCTTGATAGTAGCTTTTGCAGATAGTTTTGTCTAAGTGAAAAATCACTGTGAAAAAACATAGTAATACACGGCAATAGCTATGAGAAGAGCACACACTGAAAGAGATTGCTAGGTCATATATTCAGGGGAATAATACAATGTCCAGCAGAGACAACAGAAGTACTACTAGTGTTGAATAAAGAAGTACCTTGGCGTTTAGGTGGTATTCTGGAATTATCATTTCCTGCCAAAAAGAGGAAAAGAATAATGAAGATAAACACAAGTTAACAACCAGAAATAAAGGAAATAAGCTTATCAAAAATAATAGGGCAGGAAGCAGCATACATTTTGTATATGATAACCCCAAAGAAAGTCTAGTGATAGTCCATAAAACTGTTACCTCAAACAGCTCTGGAATTTGCAGCTGAGCTCCCATTTCCTTCAAAGGTTCAAAATGACAAGTTTCTGCAAAGCAGGGTTCTCAAAGCTTGCGAGAGGCCAGTGGTTTAGTTTATATTTTTCCTACTGCAAAGCAAATGACTGACAGAGGTCAAGCATACAATTTGAAAGTTAAGTCCTTTCCCCAAGTCCCTTTCCTGCCTCCCCTTAGTGCTCCACTCTCTTGGTTTCTGAGTTCTCCTATGCATTAGTTGGCAGCCTCAGCTCGTGGCACCACAAATTTACACACAGCACCACCAGAACTCCAACTTGGTGTATTTTGAAAGCCTAAATTTAAACCAACCCCTATGGGAGAAAACTTAATGGATACTTTTGCTGGAGGAAAATCTCGACGCTCACAATATAAAATATCTTCTTCCTGCTTTTTTGCACTCAGAAGCAGAAACCTAAATTGTTTGAAATATTTTTTTTTTTTCTCCAAGTAATACCTTTTTTGGTTATGGACCAGTGGTGCTGACAAATAGCCAACTCTTGCCAGGAGCTAAACTGCTAAATGTCAATCTAGTCCATTTTTGACAGTACACATGCAAGATATGGCCACAGCTGTAAAACAACATTTTTAGCATGCTCCTTAGAATATCTAAAATCAAAACTGCAAGAGAAAGCACAGCGAGTTTCAAAGCCTGTTGTATAGCTGCAATAATTACTTCTGAAAGAAAATAGCCTGATGCACAGAACAAGAGCGACAGCAGGTTCTATTAACCAAAGTGTACTCTAAAAGAGCTAAAGATGCAGTACAAACCAAAAATTCAAAAAATATTATTCACACTTCCTATCTTGACCCATTTTAAACTCCTGCAATGTGGGTGAGAAGTCTGTAATATTTTGTGCTTGTATATTTTGAGGCATTTGAATGCCAAGACCAAATTTTTAGCTTGGGCCCAAAACTGCTCCAGCAAACTCATTTTAGAAACATGTTTGGTTTTCACACTGATGTGATCAGAGCTGATTAATGGCAATGCAACGATGCTGAATGGCTCCATTGGAAGAGCTGGTTCCAGTAATTATTGCAGTAGTTACAAAGAGCTGATGAGGGGCTGGGACGAGTTATGAATCCACACAGAATAGTCCCACTTTACAGGCCAGTGCCTAAATTTGAGTCAGATACAGTTTTTTCTGGAAATAGTTATGACTTGGGTTTCCAACTACTGCTCTTATCTGCAAACCTGCCTTTTATCACATCTGAGTTGTTAAGTGGATCAGTTCTGAACACATTTTGCAGTCAGAGCCTCATCTAATGTCGTGCTGTCCCTCATCCGTCCGCAGGTTCTAACACCCATAGTGTGCTCCTCTGATTTCCTTTTGCACAGAGACATGAGCACACAATTTCCCCCCTTGAATTATCTACTTCTAAATTACCTTCATTTAAAAAGGTGTCTTCAAACACCTCGCATTGCTTAGTCTAACCTAACTCCTAAACTGGACCCTATTTTCTTCTACTCTCCCCTTGGTTTTCTGGTCCTTTCCCTCTATATCCTTCCACATAGATCAACTACATCAACTCTAACATCAGCTGGGGTGTTAGGGTCATCTTTTTGGTCATTTCTACCAGGGGAAACAGCTCCACTGTGCTTCCCCCTGTTTAATGGCATTTACACATCTTTCCTGACATTTCCCATTCCTTCATCTGTCAGGTGTTTTAAGGAAAGGAATTCAACAGGCATGTTTGAAAGAAACGACTCCAGGTGAAGGTACTGGGAAGCCCTGGCACATGATGAATACAACAGTTCAGTCTGGGATTGTGAGGGTTATCAAACAGGGAAGAACAGTAACTTAAATGCATTAACTGCTTCACTACAAACACTGTGCACAAGAAGATGTAAATGTTGATGACAGTAGATTAAACTTGGTTCACAAGCCTTCAAACGTACTCAGTATGACATTCTTTTTCATTTATGCAGCTGAGCAAATTTACTTCAGCCAGCGGGTGGGGGGGTCTAAGAAAACTGTTTGGACTGTAGAACAAGAACACATCTGTACAGCTGAGAGAGCTTTGAAGATATGCCAAATTTATTTGGGGTTTTTTGTCTTTCAATAAAGTTAAGGCTCTTCTAGAAAAATCCTAATAATACTTCTGCTCCTCACACCAAAAATAAACCCCAAATGAAAACAGCATCAGGGACAGTCATGTAAGAACTTTTATGGCCGAATAGATAAAGTATCACAGAACAGTATACAAATGAAAAATTGAATAGCTTACATATTATGCATTCAACCAACCATCAGCCAAACACATCTTTGAAAGGGTTGATATGAAATACAGAATTTACCAATTCCCAGGAAAAATCACCTATAGATGCTTGCAAATAGCAACATCCAATTACAGTATGCTTCAGTATTTAACTGGGCTTGGCAGGCAGGAGGAAATACAAAAATATATCCACGTTCTGGCAATCTACTGCATGCTGAATTTTAGAGCATTAGACCATGTAACCATCTATGTCCTATTTAGGAAGTTTTTTTGTCTAGATTTCTTTGTTTGGGTTCTATAACTGCAAGCTGATCCAAAAGGACAATAAGCTAACCTCCAAGTGCAGTAGGAGAACACAGACACAGGTGCTGCTTCACTGCTTGTCCATAAGGAGGATTGCAAAGGATCTGTTAGGCTCCTAAAGGAAGAAGTCTGTTGATAGCACCTTTCAGGCAGAATTTGCTAGTATTGCTGATTTGCCATATTTGTACACAAAATAGTAAGGTACATTAATTTCAAGATAGCGTATCAAACTCTGATACAACATAAATGTTCTAAGCATGAAGCTTGGAAACACTTAATTGTATTCGGGGGGGAAAAAAATAACAGTTCCTCCTGCACAGCTAAATCCAGAAGGCAAGAGAGTCCAGATGTGCTCTGCAGTGTTTTATGGGCTTGTATCAAGAACGTGATGCTACTCAGTACAAGTCAGGCCCACACTATCCCATTCCTCAACAGTGGGCATGATAGCTCCCTTACTTAATAAGTGGAAAGCAGTAAGTGGAAACACTGGGAAGGTGTTTGCTATTTTCCTTCTTCTTTCTCTGTCCCTTGCATTACATACATCTAAATTTTCAATTTAAGATTACTAGAGATTCAGATTCAAATGAGCCTAAATGTGCAATTATCTTTTGGCCACATCTGGATAATTGCTTTGCCTCCTCCTTTTTCTGATAGTCCTTCATCATTAAATCTTTTGTGTGGAGAGAGGTACCTGGAAACTTCAGGCTTCCAGTTCTCTGTTCAAACTTGCTTTTGAATCTCTGAAGGATGCAAGGGGTAAAGCACATTGGAATTTCTTTATGAAGCCCTACTGGTAGCTGTGGTGTTAGATCTCCCGTGGCCACTGTGGGGGAGATGGCTCCGGTCCCGTAGAGCCATCTGACAATCCTCTTTCCTAGGTAACTGGACACAGTAGACATTGGTGCAACATCACACAGAGGGCTGTCATATGCTATTGCAGTCTTGTCTTTGAGCTTTTTCTCCTTGGATGAGTTAATTTTTTCAATCCTAACATGAATTTGATACGATTTTTGGCCAAAAAGCAAGGCTAGTTCTGTGCCAGAAAAGCCCAGGATAAATGTGTCAGAACCTATTTTCATCTGCTTATTTAAGTCTTCCAGAACAACATTTAAGTCCTTCTCCCCATCCAGAGCTATGCCTACCTTGAATGGTTTGTTTATTTGTACTCAAGATAGCTAGGCAACATGGGAACAGGTACCCATGACCTGGTAAAACTGCACTGTATTAAGCTGTGTCCAACTCTTTTTAGTGTCAAGATTAAATCAAATGCTAAATCTAGACCAAAGCCATGGAGCTCTGGGTTTCTAATGTTACCTTCATCTCTTTTTTCGAAAAAATTAATGCTGCTACCACCCAGCATCATTGACAGAAACAACTGTAGCTTTAACTTCTGATCCAAATCCTGCAGACTCCTGGCACACTGAACTCACATATGCTTTTTTACCATCAGCTGAAGATGGAGCTTTGATTAATCTTTACCTAGTGCCCATTTGAGAGAATAGAGAGCAATGCATCATGACCTCTGAGACACCTAAAATGAGCTCTTGCCAGAGGAAGTGTGTGGTACCTGATGAGCTGTGGCCCTGCAAAGGGGCTCTGGCATATTAAAGAGCCAGGCACAGTGTGAAGTCTGTCAGGCTGAGTGTAAGGTAGGTTCATCTGCCCCTGTATCCCAGTCTGGCAACTGGGAGTACTGGGGAGCACCAAGGAGGGGCGCAGAAGCCGCTTGGATGTGTTCATTCAGATGGAACCGGATTTATGAGCCCAAGCTCAGGGCTGTGGCTGCAGCCAGCAGAGGCAAGGAGGATGCTGCAGCCAGTTGTGGGAGCAGGGTGAAGTGGATATAATAGAGAACAAATCTGGCCAATTTTTTCAAGCATGGCTTGGCCTCAGAACTGCTCAGAATCATTACTATATCATATATTAGATGTGCTTGAACAAGTTAAATTTCTCCTTTTCTTGGACAATGAAACAATATTCCTTCTTTTCTGTACTATAAATTACTGTAAAACACAAATTGAGATATCCTGTTGATATGTGGGTTTTCTTTCTGGTTTTGTTTGGTTTGGTTGTTATGCCTGGTTTCTAACAAAGAATAACTTTCAGTCCACATTCATGTCAGCAATGGCCTTATTTGAAACAGCAGTTCTTGTCAAGGTGCCTCGCAGGGTGATGACCCTTAATTCCAGGCATCCCGGCTTTGATTAAAACCACATGAAACAAGTTCATCTTTGTAACCCTGCACTAGTGTATCGCCTGCTTTCCTCAAACACACAAAAAGCCTGTATTAAGACTACCCTAACTCATCTTTATGTTGGTCACATTTTCTTAAACCTTGTCTGTCTCTCACAGTTCCAGCTCCAAACAATTATTACAATCACAAGCATTCCTCCTGAATGAGGAGCAGAGTAATTTCCATTTTAAATACACGGACAAAAACATCTTTTCCTATAAGACAAGATTTCCTGTTCTTTCCTTCTACAGAAGTAAACTGTCTATTATCTTCCCTAGGGTTATAAGAAGATGAAATCATGTACTTCAAGTCAGTGGCTACTCCTGTCCCTCTCAAAAGTAGCTGGCTAGAATGGAGAGGAGAAGGAAAAGAAAGGAACATAGAATGCAAGAGAAAAACCACGAAGCTCTTTGGGGAATTGAAAATTTCAAAAAAGGGAAAAAAAGGAGGGAACACACAACCGCCACCACCAGTAACTGCAAAACTCTTAAAGAATTTAATGTGAGGAGCTGCTGTGGTTTTATTACCCATTTTAAGACAATTATCAACAAATATGATACAGAGCTTTTCAACATAAGCCAAACTATGGCCATATTCACATTATCACAGTGACACAGGGCACCTAAACCCAGCAAAGACCACCCTTTGTGAATT
>NW_008235735.1:304233-363803 GCF_000691975.1 Corvus brachyrhynchos | reverse complement strand
CTTTCCCTGTGAGCAATCACTACCTTCACTACTGCTGTTTTCTTTTTGCTTAGAGGTCCAAAGAAGTCCTGTTGGTTTGGCGCCTGTCTTTCTCTCTCAGGGCTTTCACGGAGGGTTTATGAAAAGCTGGTAAGATCTTTAATGATCATAGTTTTGTGATTTCCATTTAAATACCCACACCTTTTTCTTTCCTTCTAAAGCAGCTGCTCTGATCCTCCAGGCCTTATATCAATTAAAGTTTTTGAAATTGCACTGGAGATGCCTCAGTCCAATCAGACACTTCTGGAAATTGATTAATAATGACAGCTTTGCTGCTCATATCCACATAAACATCTTTTTATCCATCTTTCCTCTTCCTGGGGGAAAAAAAGGGTGCCACCTAGCACTTTAACAGATAAATAAATCAAGCATTTCTAAAGCGTCAACAGATCCCCAACTCTATCATCACTGTTCAACATGTTCAAGAATAATCCAGAATGAGTATAAAAGATATGAAATACTGTGTGAGTGATCCTCCAATATGATAATATCTAATTTCTAAAATTTAGTTGTTGTTTCTGGCTTCTGGTTAGCAAACTAATGCTGATTGCTTTTTTTTTTGAGAGCACCGTATAGTGTTTTGTGCTTTTCTGACTTTCACAGTGTATCTGCTGCAATAATAAGCCACTTCTAAACCAGTGTAGACTAAATCACAGCACATACAGTAATACCTTGTGCTCTGAATATATTAAGCACGGACACAGAAATATCTTAGGCACCTCCTCGCAAAAGTTGTATAACTTTTCTTTAAAGAAGGAAATGCAGACAGAAGATTTAATTGATAAAACACCAACCAAGACAGAGACTTTCTAATTTGCCTTCTGTCTGTAGGTGTGTCGATGTTTTCTCAAGGTTGTGAAGTACTAATTATCCCCAAGGCTAAAGGCAAATTCCTCATATAATTAATCCTAAGCATAAAGCAGCCACTACAGTTACAATACTTTGTGTAAAATCAGTTGATCCTCTAATAGTTCAAATTCTGGCTGCAGAAATACTTCTGTTCATTGAATTATGAGACAGGAACCCATTATGAGCCCCAGAAAGCAATTCAGTCTTACTAATTTTCCATCAGAGCTTCTAATCTTGCCTAATATTAAATTCCAGATTTAAAAAAAAATTAAAATCACTTTAAAAACAGAAAAGTAATTTAATACTGTTTTTTAAATTGTGGTTTCACTTTCTGTAGGAAGCAAATGTTCCTGTGGGGACCACCTGAAGGAATGCCAAATATCCATAATAGACTTCAGTACTGCATTTCATAGAGTAGTGCAAACGTCTTCAAATAAGTAAGCTCAGAGGAGCTTAGCTAAGTTTCAAATAAGCATGAAATTGCTTTGTTGTTTCTTCAGTTTCCATGAGGAACCAAGTGAAACAGAGCAATTTTAATAGAATTTTGCAAGGAGATTTGTATTAGTTCATTTAAATTCAATTACCAAGCATTTAGCCTTTTTACATGGACATACCCAGAGAATACAAAATTTAAGTTTTCACAGCCATGCTTGTGACTTTGAAACGTGAAGCTATAAAAACCACATACTTAAGAGTTTATAATTAAATGAAGGACAAGTGTCATCGCTGCCTTCCTCTTTTCAACATCTGTAAAAAATAAAGCTAATTTATCACAATATTTGATTTCTTAAACATTAGGGTCAGTTATGCTTATAGAACAAGCATCTTTGCACAAGCTATACATAGAGCAATTATAAAATGTACAGACAACAATATTTGTGCTTGTAATCTGGAGACATAAATAAGCAACTAACAAAACTTGGAGCATTATGCTGTGCTAATGTAATGAGGAACAAGGTTTCTCAAAAAATCTTGGAAGATGTGTTTTTCAGATCCTTTGGGACCAAATCTATAACTCATAAACACTGATTCCTATCTACTCTCTCAGCCAGAAGTGGCACATGACATGTACTAACAATAGGCATCACCCAGCAGAGTGCTCAAGCACATAATTTGTGTAAATATACAAGCATTAATTTACACAAGAGCTATCTGCTTAGGCTCAGATTAATGCTGATACAGCTGGCTGAACCACAGCACACAGAACTGTTACACAGTCACAGTCCTGCAACGAAACATAAAATAGAGCCAGCAGAAGTAAAAAATTCTTTATAAGGTTTCTATTGCCACACAACTGGAGGTTTTCATATGCCCATATGAGACTCCACAAATTGATGGTGGTGCTGCTTGCTGTACTGGTCCAAAGAGAAAATCCTCTCAGCATCTAAAACACACGGATCTTTTTTTTCATTTTGCAAGAGAATCATAACTTGAGTTCTATCTTTAATCTGCTAAAGCAATATCAAGTGTCAAACCTCTGTCTGTACTGAAGAGCAGGACAGAATAGAAATTACACAGCAGCTTCACACAGACCATTGGGGAAATGCTGAGTCCCAGTGACAACAACAATGGGAAAGGTAGGTTTCTGCAGCTAAAACATGGAGCCAGACAGGTGCAGATACCGTGTTTCCGCTGCCATGGGTTTAGGTATCCATCAATAGGATTTAGAAATGTAGATGTGGAAAAATAATTATGGCAGCAAAATTTTTTGTTTAGACATAGTCCAAACTGAATAAACCAACTGCCTGGAGATTCTGTGCTCAGAGACCTGGCACTCATCTTCTCCCATCTTCTAGAACACACGTAGACATGATTGTTTTCTTTTTTTTGTTTCTAGGAGACATAGGTTGAATAATTAAAAAAAGAAGATATCATGTATATGCAAAGAGATAACAAGATATCTTGGGAATGGATGTATCTACATAAACGATAAACACAGAAAAAGAGGAGAATAGAGCTGAGTGAAGGAATTTTTAGCAGCAGAAGAGCATAGTGTGTAGGTAAAAACATACAATGATAAAATGGTAGGAGTGAATATGGTATTGCACAGAGAAAAAAAAATAGATAAAAAGCCTGAGTCTTGTTAAACTTTAGAAGTGTAATATAGATGTAAAGCACTAAAAATTATTGCCTTAATCTTATACAAGTATCACTTTCTACAGAGTCCAGGCAGTGCCTTTACATCAAAGAGAGCTGGAATGAAGCCTGGTCTGGCAGCCTGGTGTCTGGCTGAGCCTTAGTTGCCTGTGGATTTATACAAGCGCTACAGCCCAGAGCTGGGCTGGCATGGTCTGGCTGCCAATCATCAGTTTATCTTTTAGGGCAGTGATGATGGAAACTCAAGGGCTCGGCTTGAGCAGCTCAGAAGTTCCTTGCACACACAACCTGTCAAGCACTGCTGAGGATATAGATCCAGACAATCCTTCCCGAGGATCTTGCACCATGGATGTTTCCAATGCAGAGCACCAGAAGGGCAGAGTTACAGAGGAAAATGCATGCAGCAAGTAACGCTAACTGCAGTTGTTTTAGCATAGAAAATTGTCAGGATGAAAGCTAACACAAAAGCTTAGAAAGAAGAGTTTATAGTCTCTAAAATGGAATGTGAAACTGCTGTATAAGGGGTGGATTCTGTTCCAACTGTAGCCATTGCAAGGTCTCCCCCCTACTGTATGTCTATTCATATCTGATTTATCTGGAGAGAAAAAAATATTAAGAAAAAAATCCCCCCAAACAGTTAGTGAGCTAATGAGGACTTTTGTACAGAATGACTTTAAACTTTTCCAACTTGCCTCACTCTTTAACATGATTTATGGATTCCCCTGCTATTTAGCTTCAGTACATCACAAGGAGCCAGGCTTCCAAACTAACTGGATCCCATTTGTTTGTGACATATTTAGGCAACAGTTTCCTGAGGATCTCCTTTCCCTGTTCAATTTCCCATTTCCTTAAAACCTGGTCCACAAACTACTGAGATGCATTCAGTACAATTTTCTTACTGAAAGAACACATTTCTTTTATCAGTTTTCACAATTACTTTCATCTTTTTGTGGAGAATGTTAAGGATACTAAACAGTAAGCCCCACTCTCTCACAGCAGAATATGAGCAATTTTGATTGGAATTAGTATATATTTTTCTAGCCAGCTTTGGAAGAATCAGCACTGAGTCAGGTCCAACTACAAGCATATTTGTTGGAAGCATTTTCTTTTCAGCAACAGCATTAGTCATCTGAAAATGTGTGTGGGTGTCCGTGCACTTATATTTTTCTGTACTTCATAAAGGAACTCTCCCTGATAGCTTTAAGCTGCAATAAGCAGGCAAAAATATCAATAAATATCTTTATCATCAGGGTAAATCAGCTATTTGAGACCAGGGAGATACCAGTGTTTTCCCTGATAAGAGAATTACATGGGATGGGCAGCACTGCTAAGACCATCCACTGTAATTATAGAACACTAAATGTTCAATAGTTATATCTATTTATCTTAAGAACACATCACAAAAGAAGGCATTTGAGGGCAAGATACAGTCTCAAGAAAAAATAACTCACTTTGCCATTAAACAAAACCAACAGTCCAAGCTGTTTAAAACCGTAAATAAAGGTTCACCTAAAAGGTGATAGCCACAGCCTGTGGAAAAAGGAATAATTGTAAAAATGATCTCTTAAATATGTTTTATTTTGAGAGTTCAGGATATGAGGAAATTCATATTAATAACATCCTTTGTAAAAAAAAAAAAGAAAAGATACAGACCATGAGGCACATGGGATTGCCGTGACTCTAAGTTTATATTTTAGGATAATGCTCTCCAAAGACTCTTTGAACATTTCTCTGCTTGGCTTTTGTACAGTAAGTATGCTGTGAGATTTCAGGCTGACCTTTAACTTTTGGAAATCCCTGAGTCTGTGCTTGCAGAACAAGCCTGCACATTTCAGCTAAACAGAAGAAGGAAAAACAGTGAGGAATGTTTTGTTACGGGACAGACTAATTTCTTTTAAACAAAGGAAACACTGCTGATTCAACAAAGTATAGCTAGAGATGTGTTAAGTGGAAAGTAAGAGAAATGTTTGATCTGGCAAACAAAACTTAAGTAAGGGGACATTTTTCTACAGCTGGTTTACAATGGTTGCCATTACATAGAGGGTAAATGGAAAGAAATTTCTTTTGCCTTGCCTTTTCTTGGGTTTCTGCATTGCAGACAGCCTCTAGAACAAATGCTTTTTCCAGCTGCATGTCAAATCCAGCATATCATCCTTTATGAGGGAATGGAGTAGATGGTCTCATTTACTTGTTGGGTGCAATCTACTGTGGAGGAGCACATAACATGCAAGGAAACTGTCTGTAGGATCGTCGTCATCATCCTGGTTGCCAAGCTCCCTGCTGGAACTGCCCTTGCAACTCGTCTCTCTCAGGCTGCACTGTGAGACAGAAAGGGGTAACACAAAGGTAATGCCCTCTGATCATCTCCTTATCTGCAGGGAGCTGTGTACCAATGCCCTAATCAATATTCATATCATCTAAGCTGCTTCTTAGGAAAAAAAATCAAACCACAGCTAAAAGTTTTATTAAGAGCGAGCAATCTCAATCCTCTTTTTGAGTTCTCCCAAGTCTACTTAAAACACTACTAAAATTAGATTTTTGTCCTTTTTTAATTCATTACAACCCCAATAGCTTAGGCTGAGACAATGCCAGTGGTTTCCAGACTCACTTTTCCCAGTAGACTGCTTTAAGGGACTTTTATACTGGGAAATAAAACTAATGTCTTGTTTGTTCTCATATCTGACTGGGGACAGCAGAGTTCCAAAAGAAATACAAGAGTTATTTATATTAAGATAAAGCCCTGCTGTAAGATGTCATCTCATTTATGATTTCTCCCATAAATTTAGTACACTCAGAACCAGATGCTTCTTATTCAGAGTGATTAATTGTAAGAAAACTTCTTAATATCTGGGTTTAAGGTTTCTCACTTCATTTCATTTGAGTGTGAAAACAGACAGGAATGAAGTGCAGAGAACAAATATTGTTCCAGAAGAAAATGGAATAATTTTTCACTTCACAACCTGCAGTACTCTCACTCTTCTAAGCACAATACTTCAGGGTAGTCAAAACTGGTTTGAACTTCTCATATTTCCTTTTGACATTACCAAAGTAATTTATAATTAAAAATTATTAGTGCTTTGAATGGAAAAGTTGAGTTACAGAAAAATGAGAAGCAGGGGTATAGAGGAGAGAAGTCTGAGGGCCCTAACAGTACCAGAAATAGCGAGCTCCTGTGCCTTGTGTGCGTGTCTATGCTCAACTTAGCTGATGATTTCCTCATCTTCCTCAGCATGCGAACTTGAGCAGCTGAACCGTATGCGTCTCCATATAGCATAGTATGCTTCCAGGTATTCCCTCTTTTTGTAATGTACCATAAAGCAAGGGATAATTCAGAATAATCATCAAGCAAGAGGATTCTCTGATAATAATAATAATAAGAAGAATAGGTTAAATAGGGTCTTCTGAAGGTGGTATTGCTGAATGCAAAGCTACTATAATGCCAAGAGGGAGAGAAGAAATTGCTGAGAAAGGAAATATAAAATGAAAACTAAACCACTGTCAGAATTGGACAGAAAACAGAATTTCCATTCCACCACATTTTTTAAGGTGTATCTTCAGGTATAAGAAGTTTCAGTTTTGATGAATCATATTCGGAACTGCTGCAGTCTTTGTAATGATAACTGACATAATTAAGCCAACTTCCTCCAAGTAAGCTAGTCATCAAAATAACATTGATTTTTACTTTATTGCAAGAGATTTTGAGAAAACATTTTAACAACAAATACCCATCTGGACTACAAGCAAGTGTTAAAAGACAAGTGACTGGTGCCTTGTAAGAATGTATCTTGCACGTTGCAAACTTTGCTGTTACATGCTATGCCTCTTCTAAATACATTGATCCTGTTCCCTTTCCCTTAAGGAAAATCTGGAGAATGGTCCACACGTATTTGTATATACCTGAGGGGCAGTACATAACATTCCCATATTTATTGCTCAGAGCTGAAGCTATAGTTTATACATATCCAATGACTCTCTACAAGTCATTAGTCTTTGAGAAAATCTCCTGCCATTTTGGTACTCGACAGTCTGAATAGGAAGCCAATACAGCTGTTGTGACACCGTGCTCAGAGCAAGTATAGATGCAGCAATTGTTTGAGAGGATAGACAGCAGTGCTAAATCAAATAGCTAATTTCCTTACATTACCCATGCCAGGAATTGTTGGCGTTTCTTACATCTCACTGCATAAATACAGTAATAAGAAGAAACTTCCCAGAAGTTTTTGTGTGTGTGTGCCTGTTCTGGCCTCAATATTTCAGTCTTGAGCTGAAATTTCAGCGTGTAGGGCCTCTTCAATACAGATGACTCATAATGAAGTATTCTCCAAATGCAAGGTGAGCAAGCATCTGCAGGGGATTAGGGTGACGTCAAAGTCATTCCAGATTCTCCATATTAGATATGAACTTGGAAAGGAATGAAGCACTTGTTCATTGAATCATCCAGACACTTAACTCATCTTAGCCATAGTTTGGAAGGTAGTTACACTCCCAATAGCAAAAGTGATCTGAAATCTGTTTTGCCAGATGAGTCCAGATGAAAGGCCTGATAAAGGCACTGGGAGCTATAGGAGTCTTATTTTCTGTAACCAGACCTTGTTAGAGTCACCAACAAGTGGAGTAACCCTTTCAAGACGATTGCAGAATCCTCTCTAGCACCGACTGTAGCTTCCTGCATTGACCCCACAAGAATGGGAGAGATTCACTCTCTTCTGTGGCTGCTGTCCTCCTGTGTAATCAGCCTGGGCCTTATGGAGTCTCAATTCTGTGCTGTTATTCCAGAAAGGAATGCATTTCTCTTCTATTATGCTATTTCTTTTCAGACACAGAGGTAAAGTGGCTCTGCATTTTCAAGTATTCATGTTGCAGGCACTCTTTCTCTCAAAAATAAGAGGAACCAAGGCTGTTTAGGGCACAATTCAAGACATGTTTGTAATGGGCCTTTTCAGCTACTGTGGCAACTACGCATTCAGTCAGGTCCTGTAGACCAGGCTCCTGGCTGGTTTTCTCCCTTTTCCATAAGATTATTTAGGCGGTTGCTAGCATTGAGCGGAGATGTGTGGGGCTGCTTGAGCCTTGAGAGGTTATTACTCCACTGGTTGGAGCTGAAACCACCTCGTATCTACCAACCACACTGATGAGCTCTTGCAATGGGACTCTGTCAAAACCTCAGTCACCATAAATCAGGACTTGTGGCCCGAGTAAAACTTCACTCAAGAACCACCGAAACCAGCTTCTAGCCCAGAGGATTAAATGAGCATAGGCAATTCCTGTCAGAAATTTTCTTAAGCTCTTCTAAAATCCTTCAGTGAAGGAGTTTCCAGGACTCCTAACTTAGCAAAATCTTCCTTTGTCCTCAGAAATACTGAATATGTAAGCTTAAATTTTCTTCACTGCAAAGTTGATTTCTTGCTGTTTTAAGCCTACAAACAAGAACCAACAATTTTACTGCCTTCTTAATAATAGTTTCCTGCTGTCAAGAGGTTAAGTCCTCCCTCCCATCACAGTACTTGCTTTTGTGGGTTTTTTTTTCCAAAAGAGAAAGACTGAATACAGTAAATTCCTCCCCAGCTTCCTCATAGGTCATGCTTTCTAACTCTTTGAGCATAGTTACCGATCTACTTTGGACTCTTTCCAATTTGCCCACATCTTTCTGAACTCGACAGGGTACTCACAGTGCCAAGTAAAGATGAATAATTACCTCCCATGTTCTGCAGATTGATCTATCCTATTAATATGGCCCAGGATCACATTTCCCTCTTTTCCTACGGAAAAAGCCCAACATAAAAACATAAAACCCTACCACTTACTTCCTGCCCCAGGCTTACCTGATTTAGTTTAGAACCACACTAAGCACCCCCCAGAACCTCTGTAGCTGAACTGGTGTCCACAAGACACTTCTTGGTTTATAAATTCCATTTTCCAAGTGAAACAGTTTGTGTTACTCTAACGAATTACAAAAATCCACTTTTTGTCTTGCCAGATCATTTTGAATGCGGCTCTTTTACAATGCCAACAATCACACCTCGTGGGCTCTCATCAGTCAATTATATGTGTATACTCTAGCTTCAGTGAGGGATTAATGAAAAGAAGTAATAGAAGGGCATCCTTTTATTGTTTTAAGTATATAACACTGCTTGGATGCAGAATGTTACTTTAAAAAAAAAACAAAAACCCCCAACATTTTCCAAAGGATCTAACCCTGCAAAGTCAGACAATAATGATAAATGCCTTCAAAGACTTGTAAGGAAATTCCTTCCCTGGTGTCTATGAGTACAACATTAGTAGTTTTCTAATCAAAGATAGAATCTTCTGGCAATAAAGTATGGTATGCTTCGTGTAAGGAAATACACAAACTCGTAGGAGATCTGTCACTAATGATAACAGCCAATTTTCAATCCCATGGGGATATTTTCCTGCCTAGAGAGATTTAGTGAAAATCCTCCTATGTTCACATCAAATAACACGTAAGAAGACAGAGAAGCACAAGAAATGCTCCCTCAGAATGGTCTTAGGAGAAAAAAAAGTGTAAAATGTCCCTATTTCAGCTAGATCAAACTTGTGATTCTTACTGTTAATCTGAAGAGACTGTAAAAACAGATCAAGAAATGTGAAAATGGTACTGAAGTATTTGCAATACTTTGAATGCGCAATATGAATGTGCTTACCTCCATCAGAAATTATGTCTTTTAATAAAGCTGCTTGAATATTTCACATCAAATTACTCCTCTTTGCAAAACTGAGCTTTGAAGTCAGTAGCTTTGGGGAGCAAAGAGTTTTAATGAGGGAAAGTCCCAAGCTTTCTGGGTTTTTTGATTGACTGGGTTTTGATGGTTTGTGGGTTAATACCCTCAGCCTAATTGAATAGATCTTAGTGTTCATATTTCACTTTGTCAAAAAATATTCAGACATGGAAAATTACAGAAAAGCCACCCACTACTGTAACTGCAGCTAATATCTTTTGTGTTTGTAGTACTCCTTTCCCTGAGTCTTCATTTTGGCCTTATCTCCTTTTCATTTTCCCTTGTCCTTGTTTCTCTGCTCCATTTTGCAATATATCAAGACAACAAGATACGCAGTGTAGCAAACAGTACTCTGGCCTGCAAGTTACAGTTACTTACAAAATCATCCTAGTTTAGAATTGTTCCTGTATTAGGTCTATTAAGTAAAAAAAAAGACAAAAACATGATACCTCTACATGTAGGGAATACTGATAGGGAATGAGTGGGAAGTGGGATTATAAGGAAGGAGAGTAATAATTTTTCTGTGATCAGACATTTTCATTTTCCTGACAAGTGGATTTACTGCCCTCTACTGCTTGAGACAAGCACAGAGCAATCAGGGAACAATGAACTTCAGCTGTACCCACAACCTAATTTGTGAAACCTGTAATCAGAAAACAGCAGTTTCACCTGACAAGGAGAATTAAACTTTGTACAAGTAGCAAAGCTTTCCACTAAAATAACATCCAGTTACAGTGAAGGTCTTTGTTATTATCTCATTAAAGTAAAGCTACATTATATTGCATTGTACAAAGTGCACGGCACGTGTGTGTGCACCCAAGCTACAGGAGCAAAAAAAATCAGTAATTATCAAAACAGATCAAATTCCACCACCCTACTTTGAATGCATAATCTAACTTGTTCAAAGAGAGATTTGGGCCTTCTGGTGGTGATCAACATCCATATAAATCCAGAACTTTATAAAGCTAGAGATAGAAGTTAAATTCATCAAAGTATGATCTTAATAGTGTCAGTTACATTTTTATATGCATGCTTTATGATAATTCCATACATTTTTTCTCATATTTTTTTCTGCATCACAAGAAATCAAGAATAGTGGGGTAAAAGGCAAAAAAACCATCCCACATTTGCCTGGTGTTCTTTATATATGATGTTTAAATATTCAGTTTGAATGGCAAACACTTATGGTCACATACAACCAGACAATACTTAAAAGTACTCAACAGAAAAATAACTATTTAGCATTTCCCCATAATCTTATTTCTTTTACCCAGTTTGTTCACTTCTTTTTTGGACACTCAGTACAAGTATCACAGCATGTATGTTTCAAAACAGCTACACAAAAGGACTCCGGGAGTAGTAAGATTTTTACAAATATTTTGGAAACTGGTGGCTTTTCAAATAAATCTTTATCCTTAACTAATTCAGGCTTGTACAAACGCACGCACAGTGCAGCTGGTTTTTGTAACATTGTGCATTTTGTGCTGCTGAGTTAACCTTCAGCTAATAAGAGGAGGCCTGAGGAAATCACTGTACAATCACGATTTACAGACTGATGGTGTTTGTTTACAGCACATTGATATTGCTTAATCCCATTTGTCTCCTACAGCAGCATTTCAGTAAGAAGATGCTGCTTCGTTTCTTAAAGAAGAGCTTGGGCTCACTATTTTATTTAAAAATTTTTTAGCATGCAGAATATGCTACTGTCTGACATGACTGCAGACTTCTGTGCCCAGAAAACAGACATGTGCTTATCTAGAGGGGCATGAGATACAGACATTAGAACAAAGCTAAAGAAAAAATTGCAGATTCAGTTTATAATGGCATTCATCAGAATTTTGAAGTTAAGATAAAAAAAGAGTTTGCAAATGAAATATAAATATAAACCAATTTAAATGATCAAATATATATACTTGTACTAACCATTTTAGACTATCAATAGATGATGATTAAAATTTCAGGTGTGATGTTGTGTCTCCCTGGTTTTCAGGTCTTTCAACTTTTTTCTTCAATGTACCCAGCCAATGTAGCGCAAAAAGCTCAAGTGATGCAGGATTATATACCTTGCTGTAATCAAACAAAGAAGAGATCTTGTCTCAGTTAATACTTCTTTTTCTCATATCTGAAAAAGAACCTTGGTGCTTATAGTCCTTTATTATTGCCTTGGAATAGACATTTGTATATTAATGTGTTTGTATTTACATTTTACAAATGGAAACACTATGTAATACATTTGTGTCATTATTAAAAAGGTAGTGTTGATCAAATGGAAGCTTTTAGTTATTTAGCAATTATCAGTTCTGATCTCCCTATGGACAGTAGCTAACAATAAAAACAAATTCAAGTGCAGAACAGTATCTTACAAGTGGAGCATGAAAATTTCAGTGGAAATCACACTGAAGAAGTTACTTGAGAATACATTTAGTAAGACAAATGACTGAGCAGTTGTGTAACATTTTAAGAAATGGCCTGTCAATCTCAGAAAATTGCTGCGTTTACTAATAAAAGCAAGAAGGAAAATGTTCATTGCCATCTGAATGCACAGCAAGCAAAAGTCAGAATTACCTACTAAACCCTCAGCCGGTTGCTTGTTCGGGAAACAGTGTGGGATTTGTTTAATCCCAGAAGGAAACTGTCCAGGAACTGTGGAAAGACAGCCCAGGATTCCTGCCTGGAGACAGCTGTCAAGGGGATCGAGTGAGGAACGCGCCTTTGCAGGAGGGTTCGCCGGCACAGTGGAAACGTTTGGGAAGGAAGAGGGGACGGCCATGGGGAGATTTCTTGGGGTCCTCCTCAGAGGAAGGGCAGAGACACCTCAGAGGGCAGAGGGGACTGCGACGGGTGAGGGGCTGCTTTGTGTGGAGCCGCTTCAGGAATGAATACGACAATACAAAAGGCCTTTAGCAGAACGGTATTGCAGAGTTACGGCCACGTTTCCTCAGGTTTTTCAGGAATAACCCCTCGCAATTCCTGCAATTCTCTGACCGCAGGTTGGCCCTCAGCGCTCGCCGCCAGGGGGCAGTGCAACACCACGAAAAAGCGCGGGAAGCGGGGCCCGCTCCCCCCCCCCCCCCCGCCCCATCCCTCAGTTCATTCCCTCAGGTGCAGCCCCTAAACTCGAGCACAAGAAATGCCCTCAGTGCCAGCCGACTGATCCGTCCCTGCCCTATACTCACAGTACTGTCAGTAATTAAAGCTGATTTCACCAATAACTCTGCAAAGGTACCCGCGTGCCTCAACATACTTGAACTGCTTCTCACGCTGTTAATAATACGCCAGGATCAGTACGTCGTGTGTTTCTAAATGCACATCTAAATGCCAGTAACTTTGTTTCTTTTGAATAACAAATGTCAAAGTAGAGATTGTTATTTCTCCCCCTATTCCCAGCTGAGTGCACTGAGTGGATGAAGGAATTCCCCTCATTCAAGCTGTTCAGCTACTGCTGCCTATGCTTCAGCTTTGCCACCAATCAGTCTGCCCTGTCTTACCTCCTGCACAACCCAAGACCACTGTCTTTCCTTCTGTTACTGGAATGCACGCATTACTTCTAGCTGATGTGGTTTCTTCACCCCTCATTCAGTGTATCTGTTCCCAGTTTTACTCACCTGAAGCCAAAGAGTTTATGTCACAGCTAGCCAGACAATATAAAAACAGAAGCAGAAACCCCAGGCAAGTTAAGACCAGCATAATTTCAGTCCCGTCCCCAGTTCAGAATTCCTTGCAGGAGCTGTGTTGGACTACAGCAGAAGTGGAACCAGTGTCCTTAATTTAGTTTTGTTACCTCATCTAGTCCTTACTTAAGCAAAACCATATTGGCCCTAGCTGCTGTGCTAACATTGGCGACAGCTGCTAAAACCAGTGTCACCTGGGCTGCCTCTGAAAGTCCAACCAGACCAGAAGCCCAGCAGCTTCTCTCTAAACTGAGGGAGAAATTACATTGAGAACGTTAACTGAGAACACAGGTTCATCCAATTCTGTACAGACCTTTTTCCTGTCTATTAATACAAACCCAGAGATAAGGCTAATGAAGTTAGGTGTTTCCTGGATGATTCTATGTGACCAAAAAACAGGCTTCAGAAGAAGGCTCCCTAGCAAATCCAGAACTTCAGATACTCTTCTATTTTCCACTTCTGTTGCCATTAACTGTGACTACTATTCTGAGCCACTTGACCACTGTCTCTGATGGCTTTGCTGCAATACCCATTCAGTTTAGGTGCACTGTGTACTCAGGATAATTAATAAATCTGTACCTTTAAAGGCTGAATCTGTAACATCAAGCCTTACTTAGTTTCCCCATGAAGGAAATGATGGTTATTTGTGGCGTTTTCCTAGTGTTGTCACATGTTGGCATAGCAAGTTTTCTTTTGGCACCAAACACTGCTTGGAACTATCTCTTCCCTCTTGCATCATCACTTCAGATCAAGAGCCTTGTCTGACATTTGAATGGCTAAAGCAAGTGTTTCAAAAAGTTGAGAGAAGTTAGAATATTGAAAAGCAAATATTCAGTCTTCAGTTTTCATCTCAGTTCCTTCTCCCCCACAAAAGACAACCAAGTGAGAGTATCTTTGTATTTTCCACTTTTATACAGAATTTTTCTTCCCAACTGAGTAACAAATACTCTTATCTATAATAAAAAGGTAATGGTCTCCCCAGCACAGCCTTATATAGTTCTTTGAGTAGAATCTCTCTCTAAAAATAGAAATCTCTTTGACATTGAAGCTCCGGGCAGCAAGGAAACTGTTGCATTTCAAGCTGAAGCTTTTGGAAAGTGTGCTCTGTATTTCCTTTATGAGTGTCCCACAAATGTCCAGAATGCACGACCTGTCCTGTTATGAACTTTGAGCAAACAAGATTTTATTTGTAGCTGATGCTGTTGCAGCAATACCTTCTCAGAAACAAGCAATAAAAAAAGATGCAGCACTGGCAAAAGGTGCTGGATTTACAGCTCTGCAAAAATAACCCTCTTTCTGTCCCGCTCCCCCACCCCCAGACACAACTGCCAGCTTTTCCCAGACTGCCTGACGGGGCAAGATATCCTGAGTTAAGCCCAACACTTGCACTGAGGACAACAGGACAGACGAAAACAAACAAACAGAAATCTCACACATCAGGGCAGCAGTTTTTCCAGTTCTCAGGCAGACATTCCTCCTGGGAATACACAGAAAGGGAAGGGCAAGGGGAACACAAATCCTCTCCATCCAGCTTTTGAAGATGTTGACAACTTGCTCTTACTAAAGTCAGGGAAAGAACAAGCCAAGTCTGCCAGCATGCCTGAATTGGAGACTGTAAGAATAGGAGGTCTAATTCCTGGGAGCACTAAGTCCAGGAGCATTAAACAGAGCTCAGCACCTCTGTGTCAGACTGGCCTCAGACACAAATGTGCAAGGGCAACAGCCACAACTGGACTATTGACATGGGAGCCAGAAGTCTGGCTCAGCTTCCACAGTTACCGTCTGAATAAAACAGCATTTCCTCAGTGTTCTGACTACTACTATCCATTTGCCATGCCAAAATAGTTCTTCTTCCAGCACTGTAATATCCCCCTGGCAGCATATTTAACATGAATTTGAAAGTGCTGGTATTTCCAAATTATGAAATATAAGTAAATACTGATCTTAAAATCTGAATGAAGACATGGTAGAATGATGATTCTAGCCTACCTTGGGAGACATTAATTCTTCATTCAGCCTTCAGTTCCAGGGCAGGTCTCATGCTCTACTTGTAAATACTTAGTTTTTATTCTGGTTGGTGCCACACTGGAATTCTGATACATGGCTTACACAGGATTTTATTTAAGAGCTGAAAGGCAGACCATGATTACTAATCTCTATGTCAATTTTATGAAACCTGCACAAATTGTTACATGTGTTCAAGGGTTGCCTTCACAAGAAAGGATTAAGGGGGTGACAAAGTGATCTTTTCAGTAGAGATACTTATTCCTATTTATAGTTCTCTTTGGTTAAAGCCACTTCAGATTAAGCCACTGGAAAAGAAGGATGAATTCTTGTGACCCTTTGCATCAATCCATCTATGACCAGTTTAGAGCTTGATAAAATTGATAAAATTAAAATTAGGCAAATTCCAGATATATTCTTTAAAAACTGAGACTCAGATAAGGAAATCTTCATGGCAGATTATGGACTTTAATTTTTTGGTTAAAAGCACAGGTTAAAAAACTTGTCCATTGTTGTTGCCCAGGTGGGTGAGAAAGCCTACAGAGCGAATACTTCTGTCTCCCAGTTCCCTGGAGATTTTGGAAACATCTCTCAGGATTCTCCAGCCACCATTTTCCCCATCATGAGGGCTGCCAGCACAAGCACAGAAACCTCATCTCCTCTTCTGGGAGGAGAAGTAGATCACTGACCTCCCCTGGCAGGCTTTGATATCCTTAGTGTACATCCACCCTCCAAGCCATCATTGCTCCTTTCCTGGCCACCAGGGAGAGGTGAGGCTGATGAACATCCAAATTTCCTGATGAGTCACAAAACAGGAGCTGTCCAGGACAGCAGCCAGGCAACACTGGAAGGCCTTTACATGAACCTACGTGTTGGCGCTCACAAAACATTCACCCGTTTTGGCAGAGCTTTTCCTCCTAAACATCAAGCTGGGTTGGCCTGAGACTGCCTCAGTTTTAAAAGGTTGTTTCAAAACACATTTCAACTACACCCTAAGCACGAGGGATGCTAAGGAAATTAAAAGACCCATATTTGATTCTGCATGCTTTCTTTGACTGTTTAAATTGGGAGACTTGTCTGAAACTCTATTTCATGGTTAAAGCTACTAGTCAATATAAATTTATCCACTACCTGTCAAAGATATGAAGAATCGAGCGATTAGAGAAATGTCAAGGAAGAGTGAAATTTCAGTGGAACAGGCAGTTTTGAAGTTTGTCAGTAAGAACTTTCCTGGGAAGTAGGGAAGCTTGAATCTAGCTGACTTACTTTGAGAAGTGAAAGGAATAGATACAGTTCAAGAGAGAGCAACATGGTGGAGGTTTCATGTGAAACCCTGGTAAACAAAACTAGAAGCTTTCACAGAGGACCATTTTCTTTAGACTAATCCTAAATTTTATTTAGTTGAACAGCCCAGCTAAAGATGACTACAAGCAATGGGAGCTGGAACACAGCCCCTCTATAGAGCTCTCAGCTGAGTTTGTGCCACTGTTTGATTCATGCTTCTCCAATGACTTGGAACAGTGTGCTTTCTTGTGAAGATTATTTGGCATTGAGCACTTTGCTTGTGTGTAACACAATAACTGTTTAATGTATATTATCTAGATGCTGCGTTTACCAGATGCTCATGTTACTTTGTTTCTTTGAACAATCTCTCTCATTTGTGCTAATACAGCCACCAGAGCCCCCCTACCCCATAATCTGAGATCTGGCTCAGTTGTGCTGAGCTTTGTACACACAGAAAGCTCCCACAATAAACACAGTGCCACTGCTTTCTCCACTGGGAGTGAAGCAAAGCTTCCAGTTACCTCTGCATGATCCTACTGGTGTTGACTAAATTGCTGCCTCAGCAGTGAGGCAAGTAGCAAGAAATACATCACTGCGCACACATTTCAGGATAACCTTGACATCACTGACAGTGATAGCTACAGCCCTCACTGAAACAGAAACCTGTAAGGTGGCATTTGTTCCTTCTTGCTGCCTTTGCTATTCCTTTCGGGAGGATGATCATATGCCATGCTCATGTATTTGCAAGCTCATGACATAATGTTAAGGGATTGTAATAAACAATACCATTTTGGGGAATGGACTGGGGAGACTGAACATTTTAACTGTCACTGGAGTAGTTTTGCTTTAAGGATTAAATGTGTTGTCTCAAATCCAGATTTGTAATGAGAACCCTCCTGTCTTTCCTTCTCTGCCTGTTCCCTGTCCCCCCTGCATGAAGAGAATTTGGGCAGGTGACCAATGGAGTGAAAATGAGACAGGGGAGCCACACAGAACACAGTAATTGATACAGGATATGAAGCTAGGAATGAGTGGATTTGACAAAGTGCACACTAGTAAACGGAGTGGCTCATTTGCCTGCCAGTAGGATGGATTTGTAGCTTGTGTGTCACTAAGAAGCCAGTCATCTCCCCTACTCCTACCACCCCAAAAAACCCTCATGCCCCTTGTGTACCCCTCAAAGGTTGCTTAATCTGAAAGGCCGGTCACAAGTCAAAGCATCAAATTACACAAACATGCTTTGGACTAAACTGGGGAAAGTACAAAGACCTCCAGCAAACTAATTCCTTTTTTTTTTTCCTTTTTTAATAAACTGAAGAGTTTAGTTACTTCTCACATACCTTTGCTGTTTTCTCCCAGCAGCAACAAGTCTAAGCTAGAAATGTTCTTTGTAACAGTGTGCATATATTATATGCCATCATTCTCTTAGCACCCCCAGAAGGTAGGTCCTTTCGGGTGGCAGGTTTTGCTTTTTACCTTTCATTTACCTTGCTTTGACTGCAATTTTGGTATAAGAAATGTGACCCTTTTTCTACTGGAAACACCCAGGGCCTGATCTTGGCACCATACAAATACTACAAGCATATTGCTGTTCCTCTACTCTCTCAGTGACAAGAGCTCAGCCCCAGATTAGGCAGTGGATACACTCACCACAAGAACTGTCTATTGTAGCACTTCACATGTTGCCTTCAAGTGTTCAGCAGCAGATAATAAAGACATTTTAAATCTCTGCTTATTCTCCCTTAACCTTATCACAGAAATTCTCATCTCCAGGACATAAAGTATACTGCAGTTAAAGACTTTTGATTCTACCTTTATACTAAAGCACTCAGTAAAGGTGCACTATTTTCTCAATCCCAAAGAAGCCTTGACAATTCAATTATCTCTCTGCGTGGGGAGCAGTGAGAAGGAAGAAATGAAAATGTAGCTACAGCATTCATGGAGAGATCAACGTTGGTTAGGACTTAAAAATAAGGCAGGAAGCACACAGCCAGTCATTGCTCAAGCAAGGCAAGAAGAAAAGGGGAATAGAAATAGAGCAGACGATGTACATCTACCCTACTGAAAAGCAATGGCATCATTCCTCTCCTTGCCGCATGATCCCCAATGGCAAAAATTCACTGTAAAAATGCAAATCAGCAGCACATTTTAGTTTTGACACATCATCTACAAGTATGCAATAGTACACCCCAAGAAAGGCTATGCACTGGATGTGTTGTACAAAATGAACAGCAGACTTCAAGTGCTGTGCACCCAAGCTCACTGTTGGGAAATCTGCTGCGTCGCCAGCATACCAGATCAATATTTCAGAGGTCATTACCTCATCCCTTCTTCAGCTGCTAACTTTGGATTTCTGCCAGAAAAGGGCAACTACCAGTAAGATGATACACCAGTACATTAGGCAAGGCTTTTGGGAATTTGAGCAGGCTTTTCTTTTCACTGAGATCAGTCTGCTCTCTGGGTACAAATGGCACAAATGCTCTGTCAATATATAAATGGCTAAACAGGTTCTGTAACCCTCCCATGACAGAATGTGCAAGAAGATGTACCAAAATGCATTTGTCAAATAGACACTGAAGAGAACTGATCTTTTATGTAAGTACTTCTGATGTTGTGGGAAGGAGGAGACAAGAGTCACCAAACTGATCCAGAATCAAGAAATGTGATTTCACATGTACAGTGCAGCAGAAGAACTGCAGACAGAGTTAATCAAAAAGTAGACTAATAACTACCTGGTACCATCTCCCCTCTACAAGAATGTCCCATGAACTTTTACATGAGCAAACCATGATTGAAATTCTGCTTTAGCTGTGAGTTGCTAAGTAAAGCCAGAACCTTTGCCATGGGATCAATGGATTTTAAAGTTAAAAAGTACCTTTGTTTAGTGTGGCTTGGCATCCTAGATCTCCTATTTGCCATAAGCTAATACAATCTTACACCAGTGTTCAATTTTTCCAGTGATGATCTTAGCGATAATCAGTGGTAGCACCCCCATGCGTTCAAAGTGTGATATCCTACCTCCCCTTCTGGAAAGACTTTTTGAACATTTAGTAACAAAACTATGTGTGGACACATTAACTATTTTCTCCTTTGATGTCTCTAATGTTATTTTGTCTCATAACCCATTTAGAAATACAATTACCTTTACAGACAGACATGAAAATGGATGTCTCTAGGAGCTTTCCCGTAAGACCAGAAGGAGAAGAGTACTGAACTGCCCAATTCCCCATATCCTTATCCTGGTACTGGGAAGAATTTGCTGAGAGGAAATATTCTGTGCTTACCTTACAAGCCAAAGATACTTCATTATTCAAAGCTTCCTCTCAGGAAAACAATTTGGGAGATAACTTAGAAGTATCTTTGTTTAACCCAGTTAATTAGCAGGCATTTTGCATTGTCTCACGAGTCTTACTGTGTAAAAAATTGTAACTATACACAATCCCCAAAGGAGTGGACATAGAGACTTCAAGGTAAAATATAGAAAACTACTTTATACTCATACTATCTCTATTCATATTATCTATATTTAGAGTAGCTAAAGTCACAGCACTTGAGCTTTAGCTCTGGGGCAAGGCTCCTCACTGCTTTCCCATACATTCAGAGGAGCTGGGGAGGGCTTGGATGTCACAATCCCAGTGAATTTGCCCTGTCTGGAGGTTTTACATTGTGACTTTTATCCTGACTGATTCTGAAAGGAGGTAGCTTATCTGGTAGAGAAATTCAGTCCAGAGAGGATGAGAACTGCAATCATCTTGACGCAAAGTCACCTCCAGGCAGCACAGATGCAAATAGCTCAAGCCACATTATGCAGCAGACTCATGCTCAAGTATAGGCATGGCTAATGAAAGCAGACTAAAATTTGGTATGCTGGCTCTAAAGAGGCCCTCTGTAAGAGTAAAATGCATGCAGCCATGGTGGAGTCTTTATACAGAATACATACACCCAGGTAGGTCATCCCACTACAACTCCAGTCAATGACACTCTTATCTCAATAGCATTTCACCCATTTACTCAAAATGCAATCCTTAAGCTTGAGCCCTGTCCTGCCAAAAATGCCTTCAGCGTAGACCAGAACCTGGTATTTGCAATGAATTTATGTGGATGCAAAGCCCAGACAGGAGTTCTAGGCAAGAATATTTCCTAATTATATGGCTTTTTAAAACCTCTCAAGGACTTCCTCAACTATGGTACCATTAGTTAAATCTACAAGTGGCTCAAATTCCCTTCCTGAAGATGCGATGACTCTTTCCTGTCTGCTTATTGCTATCTGTCTACTGACAACTACTTTCCCATTATATACATATTAAAATTAAGAACACACAGGTCTTCCAGTTTTCCTCATGTATGGGCACTTTTTTCCTTAAAACTCATTATTTATACAGCCCACACTATAACTTGTGATCGCGATGCTTGGGGATGGGGAAGAGAGCGTTAAGGTAGAAATAAGTTTGGATGTTCTCATTGTAAACCTGACTTAAAACCCACCCAGAAACCATGGAGAAAACAAGGGGATGGGAGCTTGTCCCTTCTTCACCTCCTGTGATTTAGCAATAGCAGTGTTTACTAGCCTGGAGTCTCCGAGCTATTTAAAGGATCTACAGAGATCCCTAAAAAAACCCAAGCACATCAGGAGGTAGGCTTAGCTTACTGTACAGTCCTTCATATCTAAACCCCAAAAAGCTCACTTACTGAAGGCTACTTTTCTGTCTAAAGGAATCCTGCATGTATAACCATTGCAAAACAAGGCCCTAGAGCCTTACTTATAAACTGTGGCTGAATTATGCGAGTTGTAGCTTCATTTTTAATTCCCTAACTTCATACAAGTCAAACAACTAATACACTAACAAGTGTCCCTTAGTGCTTCTGCTTCCTGCTCATAGCAAAGCACTGTACATCGTTCATTTTATTAGAGTGATAGATAACTTTTAAATATATTTAAATACTTTTACCAGCCCCTGACTTTGCTGTCAGGGGTTTATAATGGAAGGGTTTATAATGGAAGAGATGAAGTACTTTTTTTGGTGGGTTTTGGGGTTTTTTTAAAAATACTGTCTCCAGGAAACACTGGTCTTTGATCCCTGATCCTGAACTTCATGACTAACACTTAGCTAATCAATTAATGAGAAAAAATAACTTCTGGAAAGTATGAGCTAATGTCTGATAAAATTAAACTAAGTAGTGAATATATTAATTTATTTATGCTGGCCTCAAATATATTTGAGAAAAACATGCTAGCCAGATAAATTTATTGCAGCAATCAACAGGCAGGCCTTTAACTGTGGTAATACTGATTTGTACTTAGTTAAGTGGCAAAGCTGAGTTCCACTACACTTTGTGTACTTTCACATGTAGTACGATTTGCCACTTTGTCAGTAAGCAGAATACAACTTTCTTTAATTACATAGATTTTGGATCACTTCATCACATCTCCTGTCTTTTCACTTTGAATTGCCACCTCCTTTATGGCCAGGACTAGGTCATATTGAAGTCAGTTGACTTCTTGTTATTTCTGACACATAACCCCATTCAACTTGGATTTTTAACATAATTATACTTTCTGTCAAAATTAAGGTAACTGACCATATTAAAGAAAAATAGATTTAGAAAAATCAGAGCTGTATTCAGGGTGTCAAATGTTAGAAGTGTAAGTTGTTTCTTTTAGGGAAAAAAAATTACGTATGAAAGCAGTGTATCAAACACTTGCTGCTTTAATATTAGTATGAACATGAAAAGAAGAAGCAGAGTCTCCCCACTCCCGCTTTCCTGCATAGTGACACCTGTTTTCTCTGCTTCTTTACCATTTCATATCTCTGGAAATAAAACGACTAAAAAAAACCTCAACACAAGGCACATTTAAACAAAGTCACTCTATTAGTTAATTGTTAGAGTTCTATAGAGAAAGGGTACTAATCCCAATATTTAGGTTAATGATTATTTTTAAAAAGCTACTTAATAGAAATTTCTTAAACACATTTCTGCAGTACTGATAATCAAAAGACATGAAAGGGCACAGTTTGCTACTGTAGTAAAAATTACTGCATTAAAATCTGGCTAGTTGTTGGGTCTGAGAAGGTAACATTAATCTAGGGAATCATTCAAAGTAGTCAAAGGACATGTTCTTGTTAGGCACCCTTCACCTTTTGGTACTAATGTTTAATCACCAGTTTAAAAGAAAACACAAAGTCACTGCTGGTAAAGTTTGTAGCTGACATAACTAAAGTAGTAAACAATAATAAGGATGGACAACTGATCTACAGAAGTCCCTTGCCCGGTAAGCCTTGCTATTTTGGACAACATATTTCATCACAGCAAAACACAAGGCCAGCCACCAAAGACCCAAACCTAACACTGAGGACACACAGGTAAATAAGGTTCACAGGAATCAGCTTTGAGCCTTGAGGGCCAACAACAGCTCAGATGAGGCTTCAGGAGTCAGACAGGATATTCACCTGAATAGGCTCTTCCAGAGGTGACCCCACAATGAAAGGAACTACTCTGCCTGTATGAGCAAGGGGACTGAAATGGCAGGGAAGAATATTTCCACTACTAAATTGCCATTCCAGTGGTAATATTTCCTGTTCTGCTGTTCAAAAGCTGCTGTCAAACTGAAAAAAGGATCAGTAAATAATTTTGAAAATAACTCACGGTTTGGAAAGCTTGCTTTAAATTCAGAATTTTACTGTGCAAATTATGTGTATTTTAAACCTACATAAATCTTATTTTATTAGATAAAATTTTAGACTAAATGGACTGTGCTTATGCTCATATTGCTCATTTTCTGAGATTGGTTGCTCAGTCAGGCTATACCTGATGCGCAGCACTTAGACACACATCCCAGATAAAGTTGTGTACTCCAAGCTCCAGAATAAACCAAAGTCCAGGATAAGATTAAGATACACATCATCCTTCCCAAAAATCACTGGTAAAACCAAGATGATGAAACATCCTAATAATTTTTTGTTGTGCGATTAGAGAACTGGACTGCAGAGTGTCCTCAAGTCCATTTGCCTCACTTTAAACTACAACTCACTGACCTTGTTACCAGGTTCAACATACCTCAACTCTGATCTGCTTATTATAGGGCTCAGACATACACTCAAAATCATCAGCTGGTCAGCTGAGCCCCAGTTGTTGTCTGTGCATCCACTTGCAGCCACAACAAGTAACAGGTGTATCTACTCCAGCTTTTCAGCTTTATCGGGATAACATTTTTTGAAGCAAATGTCTCTGTTATTCCTGATTTACCATATGTTGCTTCATAGCATGGAACAGTTTTGGGTTGTACAAACTGGAGTGCTTTCAGATTAAATCAAAGGAGATCTAGTTAATTGGGAAGGAGTCTCCAGTTGGATAGGAGAAGGAGACTTGATCTAGTTTAAATTAAAAGCACTACACCATACACAGAATGAGGGCTGGGCACTCCCATTCACTTTCTCTAAAAAATACCCCTTTTGCCCAGACTAACATGAGCACAGCCACTGTGTATCCATCCATTTATTCCTTTTTTACTGGTTAAGAAACTGACTGGAACTGTCATGTGCTGTAGGCATCCATGGCTACTCCAGCCCCAGCAGCATCCCACAGGCACCACCAAAGCTCCTATCCCACATTTTACCCACATACCTGTGTCTTTGGGAGGTGATCTCTCACCAGGCCAGCACAATACCCAGACCTTGCTCACTCACAGTTTCCACCTGAAGTGTTCACAGACCCTTCTGAACAGCCTCTGGACAGCCCCCAGACCCTGCTGCCTCTGAACTGGTGCCAGGGGGTCCTGGATCTTCTGTGGTGCTCAGATAACAGCAAACATCCAGGCTAAGTCCTTCACATAGCAAGTTTCTCCTAAGTTTAATATTTCTGTGGATATGAGGAATTGCTCAGGACTTGACATTTTAATCAGCAAAGGGCACTCCTGATAGTGAGAAATTCTGGATACAGGAGAGGTCTGGAAATAAAAAGAAATTACATACTTCAGGTACATTGAATAATAAAGAGTCCTGACTGAGGGGGAGCAGGAAAGCAATAGAGGCAGCACCAGCTGAAAATGGGGTGGAGCTCTTCGAGGTGCCCAGTAGCAGCTGGTATCTTGACAGGTTCAGCACTAACAGCACCAGCTCAGTTTTCCTATGTTATGCTGGTATTGCAGGCATTACAAAACTAAGAAAATCTTTACGAACATATTATTCTTGTAGTGAGATCCTACTCAAAAATTTTATGCAAAAACCCACTTCTTCTTAAGAAAAACTTCAAGTGCATAGGAGAAACAAGTACCTGAGAAAGCCAGGGCTGCACTATGAAGCAAGAGCAATCACTGGTTTTTTAAGAATCTCTCCTGCTTTACAGCCAAATATGCTTTGCTTTAAGTTCCCAAGAACTGGATAAAGGTTTCTTACTGTCCTCTGTGTGACCAAGTTGTATTTCTGCTAACAAAGACAGCTTTTGTTTCCCAGTGGCCTCCTCAAAGGCTTACTGCCAAAACTGCCTTTGAGAGAAAACTGTCCACTGAATACATTTTACCAGGAAGATCTTTCTTTCCACAAATCTTCTTGGAATTTTGTTGTTGTTGTTCTGGGTGGGTCTTTCTATTTAGTATTTATTTATTTTTATTATTTTTCCCAGAAATCTGAGAAGTCTCTGTTTACATGAGTAAATTATTTATTCTTTTTTGTGGGTTTCCAGTGAAAACAAATAAAGCCAGAAACAATTACAGCTTCCCTGGCAAAGCAGTCTACGTATTGTTGAGTAAGCTGCTGTTATGCTGAGGCTGAAATAACACAAATGATGATGGGATATTCTACCCTAGCAGCAACCTGCCATAATTTATCCCTGAATCTGCCTTGCTGATTTTCTTCTTCTGAGTGCTGTCTTCCTTTTTATTACCCCAACAGAAGCACCAAAAAAACCAAACCAAAACAAAAAAACACCAAAAAAAACCCCACCAAAAAACCAAACCCAAACCAAAAAAAACCAAAAAAACCCCCCCCCCAAAAAAACAATACTGAGGTGATTTTATACAGACATTGTTCAAATTTGGAAGGCTGATTTTTGTATGAAGTTCCAGATATCAGAATTGTGATCTCTCAATAATTCACATGGCAGAAAAATGGACTGAAATGATCTTTTAAGATCTTTGAAAAGAAAATCAATCCCCTTGTCTGTTTTTTTTCTTTTTAATGCTTCTCAAACACTAAATAAAGAAAGAGAAACAAGTGTTCTCACAATCTAGGTATCACATTATACTATTTCAGAGTTCACAGGTTTCTATAATGGATGTTTATAGATTTTCTGAAAAAGGGTCACTCAAAATTCTTCATGGCATCTACATTAAATATTTATGTTCAGGTCTAGGATGTCTTGTAAAATTTTAATAGCATACCCTCCTATTTGAAAAAAGACAGTAACTAAACCTCCACCCAAATCCTAGCTCATTTATGAAGCAAAACCTCTAAACACTGTCTAAAGTGTCATTTCTTCCCAAGGCACAAGGATGTTTATGCTCTTGTCTAAGGGGAGATAAACAGAGCAGCATACCACTCCATATTTGTAAATGTTAACTCTGCAAGGTAGAAACTGGCTTCTGTATGCACCAGGCTGCTGTTCCTTCACTGCTCCAAGAGCCATAATATGACATATGGGAATGTGTAAATCAAAACAGCAGAGATAGATGTGGTGGCCCTGCCACAGAAAAACGTGCAGTCTTACTCTTTGTGCGCCCCATCATCCTGACTCCAAGGAACTTCCTTTCTGAAATGCATCTTAGGTACCAGCCCAGTGGCTTAATAGAAAGTTTGGGACAGTTCCATGAGTCTGTGGGCCAGTTCTACCCTCAAATCTGGAGTATATCAGAAGTAGCTTCCTTACAGTTGGTAGGGACTGGCTCTGCCACTGTGAGTGTGGTAGAACTATGCTACTTCTTTAAAAATTTTCAAGAAAACACTATGAGAATTAACAAGGATAACACATTGAATCAACAACTGGATATGGTATAAGGCCAAAGTACTCACACCAACAGGTAGCAGATTGAGATCAAAGAATCCAAGGCCAGCCCTTTTATGTGTATGTGTCATTCTAAAATAGACTCCTGCAAGAATCCTGGTTAATATAACACACTCTTTGCCAAATACATACTTTAAAAATAGCAGTCAACTGTACGACATACCTTGAGTGGTGTTAGAGCTGTCTAAGTTTTGTTATACAAAGACTGTGAGAAGTTACAACACACTGCCAGTGGAAAAAGAAGAGAAACAGCAAAAACTGAGCTGCAGAGGATTCTTGAATGAGAACTTAACAGGGAGGGTTAGACCGTAACAGGCATGCCTTAACTTTAATAAATCAGGGCACTTACTCACATGACTAAACATGGATTTAGGATCTCCAGGGATGCAGATGTTTATAGTTTGGGGACTAAAGCTTCAGTTGGGCATCTAAGGAAATGTAGATATTGACACTCTGCCCAGATAGGCCTGAATTTACACACTCTTCTTTTACAATCTCAGTGCAGATTTCAGCTTTTAGTAGTCTTCATTTTCAGAGAAACTAATGAGAGTTTTTTGCATTTCTGCTCAACTGTGATCAATTGATTGTTGTCTGTACTAAACTTCTGCGTCTCCCAGTTTTAAAAGAATCAATCCAGCCTGTTTGACATCTAGCTCACAAGTTCATTAAAGCAGAAGGTTTTGTATTTTACTGACCAGAACAATATTAACCTCAACTGAGACAGGTTATTAATTTGTGTTACCACCAATTTGTTTATGATCAATATTACTGATCCTTTTGTACAGACAAAAGCATGCTGAGGACATGGTTACTGCTGTTCTCAGACAAACATTAATTGTGTAATTTGGAATTTGTTTTTGACTCATTGTAGGTTCGCAGCAAAAGCAAAGCAGCCAAGGCTGGACTGTGCGAGGGGGATGAGGTGGTGTCTATCAATGGCAAGCCTTGTGGAGACCTAACCTATGCTGAGGTCATCGTTCTGATGGAAAGCCTGACTGACGTCCTGCAGATGCTTGTCAAGAGGTACAGGAATGCACAGGATGCTTTGGTGCAATTCAGTGAATCACCTGGAAAATGTTGGCTTTGAACACACTCCTTTTGCAGCCTTATACTGAGAGGTTCTGATAGTCCTGTTGTTAGTGTCTGTAACGCTGCTAGGATGGAAAAGGGAGGGAAGACAGAGAATTTGAGCTGAAGGAATTAATGTATATACTTTGAACAGCAGCGGTCAGGCACAGAATTAATAGTACAGTCTCCAAATATAAGTATTAATACTTGCAAGGTGTTCACTACCATATATGCATATTGCAGAGCCTTGAGTTCAGTTATTCTCTCCACCCCTTTGAAGCAGTGAAGTGCTGTTATTCCCCATAGATATGGAAGTGAGGCTTACAAAAAACAAAGGCTTTATACATGGACAAACTGTGTTACACAGATATGCCTCGATGATGACATGGCAAATGGTCTTCTTGGGTGGCAAAATGCGTTAGTAGTCAGGAGGAGGAGAGGGCCTGGAAGTCACGAATTCTATTTCTGTAGCTGTTATCACCTCACTCGATGAGGTGGGGGAAGTCACAGCTCTCTGGGTTTCAGTTTCTGCCTTTGTAAAATAGTGAGAGGGAATTTCAGTTTTCTTTGAAAATGCTTTGAGTTTCTTAGAGCAGAGAAGCTTCATGCAAACTTGCAAGCAGGCCAGCTCACTGAACATCAGTCTATTCCAATGCCTGCTCTGTAATTGCCATCAGTGTAATAAATGCAACCTGAGTTCAGAGCCACCTACAGTAAAGCACATTCTCCCCAGACAGTGAATTCAGACAGGATGAACTCTGAATTGGCTTCAGTGGGGGTAAGAAGAGGAAGAAAAAGTCTTGAAACTCCCACACTCCTTGTAAGGACTTAAGGCTTCCCCCAGAGCTACTGCAGCTCCCTCTCACAGGCAGGACCAGGAAAGGATCAGGATTCGCCATGACAGCTAACAGAGCAGCGTCCCTGAAAAGGATGAAAACAGGCACTTGTTTCTGGCTACCAGGGATGTCTACACAGCATGTGAAATTCCTCATGGTTCCTGCAACCTGCACAAAGGAGCTTTCTTCAAGTGCCTAGCAGGTCAAAGTAACAATCTACCTTCAAAACAAGATGCTCTCAAGGAGTGCTTATTTTAACAGACATTTTGCATGGCCTGTCTGTTCAGGCTGTTTGGGGCTGAGTAATGGATTAGTGTGACAGGATCAGGGGGACGATGGTAACTGAGGATTAGAGCTTACCTCCCCCAGAGTGCACAGCTCTTGCTCCTGGCTCAACAGGGGACCAGCTGAGTGTTCCTCATGTGACAGCTGCATTCTTCTGTTTTTAATTCATAATGTGACTATTGGAACTGCACTTTGTGGCTGACCAGCTGTCTTCTCTTCAGCCATAGAAATAGCTCCACATACTTTGACTCCTGCCTGTTGCTGTTCCATAACTGATATTTCAGTTGTCTGAAGGCCACAGGATGCTGCAGCTGAAAGGGACTCTCCATTGCCCCCGCTTGAATATGTGGTGAACATTCAAGGCATGTCCTGAAAATCAGAACCAAAACAGAGTGTTTAGACCACATAATTCAGTGTTTCATGGAATGAAACCATTCAGAAATTTTAAGAAAATTGCAGTTGCTCAGCACTCTGAAAGTGACTAAAATGTTCTAAAGAAACTCACTGTAAGAATTTTTAAATTTCTTCTCATCAGCTCATCTCTCCCAAATCCCAGACCCTGCTGTCAGTATCTTCCCAGGTATGGGAGAATAGACTGAAACACTTCTCTTGCCCTCCCACCTCGTTTGTGGGTACTATCCCTCTCAGCACTACCCCCAGAAGGATTTTTCAGGAAGTGTCTTAGCATCCTTTGAGAGCAATGAGAAGCAAATCCTTCCTCTCCTGACTAGCCACTTCTTAGCAGACACCTCAAGAAAATGCTGGAAATCATGAGGAAAGAATAATTAAAGTGGTATTCCACTGGTGATCTTTTCACCTAAGTATCTTTTGTTAGCAGGGAAGAATAATTTCCATTGGGAAGCTCCTGGCTGTTCCTGAACTTTTTGCACGAAGGATGCGATTTTCTCAGGCACTAATTGTTGACCTAATTCTGCTCTTACAACTCTTACTGGGAGGAAAATTGGGCTTTTAAAGTAGTTTTTAAAATGCTACTTGGTCTTTGATGTCTACCAAAGTTTTCCCAATGCCCTGTAAGCCACAGCAAGTTATTGACCAGCAGCAGTGCCCAGAAAATGCTCAGTTTACAGGATGAGAGGAAAGCAACACCCTGCAGGGCGGGCACTCCCAGATGCCATGTGGGGGAGCATCTCACTGACCTTCCCGGCAAATGCTGAGCAGATGGATCTGGGAAACATGGAGAGAGGGGACAGACACTGAAACGCCAGCCTGCCCTCCTCACATCAGTGTTAGCAGCTCCTGGGCTACTGCTGAGTCTGGAGAGAACCTTTCTAGGGGGAAGAAGGGAGTGCTCAGTGCACGCCAGCATGAAATGCACCATGTAGGGAGGAAAACATGAGCCTCCGACAAACCCTGCCACACTGACTCCATGAGTTCTGCTTCCTTCCTGGAATTACACCAGGGCTGTTGTTCCTGCAGGGAGCTGGAAAGGCCCGAAACAAAAACAAAAATTTCACAAAACAGAATATGAAATGACAAAAAGGAAATCATACCCAGTATTCTGCCTTTTGACAGAGGATACACATTTATGTCTATATAGAGTAGAAGTATATCCATACATAGCAAGGGCCTTTTAAGGCGGAAATCTTTCTCTTCCACACAGACAATCACTCAGCTACCAATAAAGGCTAACATTTAGCTGGCCCAGCCCCCAGTCCATATCTTACAAGGAAATGTTTACAGATTTCTGTAATCTATCTCTGCTTGAGAGCAGTACAATTGATCATCCAAATAGCATCATACGATGGGATCCAGCAGCATTCACGAGGAGCTCCCTAAATTAAAATCTGTCTGACCTTCACAAAGCCCCATATGTGATGAAATGGATGTTACTCATTTTGTGTTATTTGAGGCAGACCCAGACTGCCACAGGCAGTAAGCTGCATGCCTAAAAAGCAAGTGATATTGAAGTTTCTTCAGCGCACTGACAGATTTGTTCCTTCTGCTGCTTCTTCCAACCTTTATTTCTAAGGGGTTCCAAAGTTTTAGAATAGCCAGGGCTGCTGTTGATTTCAAAAATCTCCATAGTACTTGATATTAATACTTTACTGGCGACACCTACCACTTCCCTCATTTGAAAAAGTGCTTTGCTACCTTCTAGCAAATAGAAACTCTTAATAACATGCTGCAGCCTTGCTGTACAGACAAGGTTTCTCCTCAAATTAATAGTAGGCAGTATGGTCCAGAGTACTGAAAGAAGGAGCTAAAGAGTATACCAGGTGTCCTTAACACCAGTAAAACAGCCTAACTGAGCCAGAGGACTTAATAGTTTAGAAAAATGAGCTACGCTGAAATATAGTGTAGGTTTCACAAATAAAAATAACATTTTCCAGTTAGAAATAATATATTTTTAAACAAGTAGGAAATACTATATAGGTTCACTGCCCTTTTATGCTGGATCACTGGAATAGGCCCAGAATATTTTAATTAATCCATGATACATAAGGATGATGATCCTCACAGGAATTCTTTGAATGTGTATTTCAAGTATTTATTTCCCTCCCTCTGATCCTTATCCAGTACTTCTCTATTCCTTAGAGAGTGAATGATTTGGGACAGGAACCACATGTAAGGATGGTGCCTAAAACAGTAGCAGTAGTGGCTACAGAGCCAAAAATTAACCACTCCTCTGGTGTCATGCAAAGTTAATTTTCTCGCGGACATGTGAAATATGAAGAAGTATTGTCTCAAAAGCCTCAGCAGCATTTCTCTGGAAACCCTATGACAGAAATGTGTCTGTGAAAGCACACTGATGTTAAGAATGATACAGTTCCACATTTCAGGTTAGTAGTGGGGTCATGGTTCTACCAGTGTTGTGTAATTTCCCTCTTACTGAACTGCTAAGTTGAAGAATTTTGAAAGATACAAATATGCTTCTATTTAAGACCTCTGCATTGTGGAAAAACTCTTTTATTTAAATGGATCTGCTAGAAGGTACCACAATTAATTAGGGTGGGGAAATGCTATGCAGAAATTGCCTTTGTAACTGTCTATTTACAATGGCTGTGCTTACAGCAGCTTAATTTCTTGAATTGTTTATGTATGTGCAGATCCTCCAGTGGAATAAATGACACCTTGAGTGCTGAAAGAGAAAATGGGAAGCACAAGAGCATAAAAACTGAGGACTATAGGGAGAACACCACACTGCAAATGAACACAGCGCAAGAGATACCCCATGGAGATTTGTGCATCACAGAGATTTACAGTGGGACTCACCACGGAGCAGCAGAAAGCAACACACACTTTTCTGAAACAAAGCAAGAGACCACACAAAGCCACAGAATTCCTCCTAAAGTGATAGGAACCCCCAAGGTGCTTGTGACAGATGAGGCTGCTTTCAGAGGGACGGCAGAAGAAAGGCCAGGTGCTATGGTTGAGCTGCAGTTGTCCCTCTCAAATGACGTGCACAAGGCCACCAATGCTCCTGCTGTGACTCTGTTGGGGGCAGAAAAGTGCCCCCCTCCAGGCAAAGGACCCGGTGCACCACAGGACGGGAGCAGCCCCCTCATCGCAGTTCCCCTGGGTGTGAAGGAGGGCAACATCCAGTGGTCAAACAAAGTAGTCCAGTTTTCTAGCAGCAAAGAGGTCAAGAGGATCCAAGGTGCAGTTCCATCTATCCCCAGGGTGGAGGTGATCCTAGACTGCTCAGACAGGGAGAAGGAAACACCCAGGTCTCAGTCTGAAAGGGGGTGTGTTGATTCTCAAGTAGAAGGAGGGCAGTCAGAAGCACCTCCTTCCCTCCTCTCCTTTGCAATCTCACCAGAAGCCACAGAGCAGGGAGAAGACAGCAAGCACTCGGAAAAGGATCACAGACCTCTCAAGCACAGGGCAAGGCACGCAAGTGAGTATATCCCATCTAATCATTTGCACTGCCTGAGGGCATGTTTTGTAGCTTTAGACATAATTTCAGGGTTTAGAATGCATTAGAAAAAAAAAGTTTAGAGATTTTTTCTGCAGTTTCCTAACTTTCCCTCTCTCTTTTTCTTTCAAATGGTGTTTCTGTTCTTGCTTTATATATTTTTTCAGGGTAATACAATGCTCCTGGTGATGAGCCAAGAGTGTACCCATGCCTTAACTGTGCTGAATAACTTTGCTTAGTAGACTAACACTTTGAAATTAACTCATGACTTGGTCCAACTAAAAATACTTACATCTCCAGAAAGGGCTGAACTCTGCTGGTCTTCTAATGCATATACAGTGGCAATCTGTAAAATATTAACAAAAAGAGCAAGTTGCTTGCACATGTCTAAGTGAATCCTGTGGATTTCTCCTTTTATAGCAAAAACTTTGCGTTGTCATTTGCATCATCTAAAACCAAAGCCATGCCACTGCTTTGAAAAGTTAACAAAAAAGTCTAGCAGCAAAGCTTGATGTTGCCTGCAGAAGAGATTTTGACAGACACCAGCATGTGTATAACTGTTACATGATCCTTTTGGTTTTGTCAGCCTTCCCTAGACTGTAAAGTGAACATGTTATTTCTCCTGACTCCCAGACCCAGAGGTCAGCTTCAAAATGTGTCCAAGAAGTTTACATGGAAGCAAACTTGCCACTGGAGCCAATATTGATTAACTGGGTGTATATATGCATTATTAATTAATTAATCTATTTATTTCTTTGTTATTTTATTCATCTGGGACCTTTCTATTGGTTGCTTGCTCCTTCCCAACAATGTGAAGAATCCTGTCTGGGGATTTAGTAGCAGTATGCCAAAGGTGCTTGAATGTGTGCAGTGAGATACTGTAGCGACAAACTATTTCATATGCAGCGCTGGAACTCCTCTGCTAACCCACTGCTAATTCCTCTGGAAGTGTATTTTTAGCATGATAACCATTTGTGTCTCATTGGCAAGTGGATTAGGCAGTTACTTATGCCTAAGTGTCTGTATGCAACCCACATATTTTGGGCATATTAAATGAAGTATGAAAGAAAAGTGCACATGCGTCACATTTTGGCTGCGAAGTCAGAACCAACTGTGGGACTGTGCCTGCATTTCCTAGAGAATTACTTGCAGTGCCTGTCTTAAAAGGCAAAAGTATGAACTACTTTTCACATGATAAACTCTTCTTTCAAGTACAATACAGATCCTGTCCTTTTCCCATGTAAACTATGACAATCTCATGTCTTCTAAACTAGTGGCAGGTCATTATCCTTAGGAACCACTGATTTACTATGTAAATTTATTATTATTATTATTATTAATTAATATTACTATAAAATCCTATCTACACATTAGAACAAGTGAATTGCCAAGCATAGGGAATACTCTGTGTGCAGCAAATACTATGCATGCTTTCTGCAAAAATAGAAGTTATAATGCAGCATTTAAGTCTGAACTAGAGCAGAACTTTTATTATAGGTGCTTGATCCCTTGAGCAGATTATTTTTTTGTAAATAATACTCAGACTATATTTACATGAACAGGTAGCACTCTAACAGCAAAGCCCATAGTTTTGGAAAATACCTTCAGTGAATGTTGTAAGGAATTGGAACAGGACTGAGCCAAGGATTTTGTGATTTGGCTCTCCACCAATATGACAAATTCCTGGTTTGGGTACCATGCTCTTTTCTCTTTTATAGATTCTTGTGAGAACCATTCATCCAATTGTGCTGTCATCTGGCACAACAGCAAAACTCCAATTGTCATTAATAGAAGCATCAGACTCCATCTACTGACATGGCTAAAAGGATCATGACTAGAAAACACATGGCATGGCTTTCTTTAATAAGTTTGGTTTATTTATGCCAGAAAAAGATACTAAATAATTTACTGTTCTATTTTCTTTTACCAGAGGCATGCTTTTTCCTTGCAACTATTGATTTAGTCAGGAATAGCTTTAAATTCCAGGCTTTTTGAAGGAAGGAGCTATTGGAGGCTGTCATTCATGAGATTCAGTGGCAGAGTATGAGGAAGGGAAAGCAGCAGGGACACCACCTGACTAGTGTTGCCCCATGAGACACATGCTCCATGTCCCATTACAAAGAAGCAGTCACACTGATGTCCAGCACATCCATTAGCTTTGCAGCTATATCAGTTCCTCTTCCACATGACCTGATGAAAACCAGTAGTTTATGGTTTCAGAAATATTGCCATTGATAATCTAGTGAGTACCCTTGAGAAGTTAGTTGAGTCTCCTTGATTCTGTTCTTAAATGTGTATTCACTCTTGCCACGGTTCCAAAATAAATATTCTGTATATGCTGTATCTTATAAAACTTTGGATTTCAGGCAAGTAATGCTTGCTAAAAGACTGAAACCTGCTTTCACTGAGTACCATGGGCAAACTCCCACATCTTCCAAGGGGCTGAAAGCTAATGCTAATATTTTCTGTGTATGTCTTTCTGCATGTATACTTGCTTTTAAATAGCTAATACATAATAGCATACTGACTTTTAGCAAGTTTGCAATCTATAGGTGTAAAATAAACACCTGAATGGCAGAAGCTGCTACCAGAGTCAGAGAGAATATGCTCAGTTTCATTAGGTCTCAGATATCAAGCAGTCATGGGCCTGGCTGGCAGGGACTGGCTGCTGTAAGCCTAGGAACTGTGGTCAAATACTTAGAAAATACCAGATCAGAAACTGAATAAATACGAAAATATCACCTGCCTGTTGGTGCTGGGAATAAAAATTAAGAATGCTGGAAATAAAGATACACGTAATGTTCTTGTTGAACTAAGAGAGTCCTAAAGAAAGTGATGTAGCCTTTGAACCTGCATGGGTGCGTCTCTAAGGAATGCTGGATATGGAATTTACAACACAGCTGATACTGGGAGAAAAACTGGAGTAGAGTGAAATTTCCATAGGAAAGCAAAGAAATGCTTTAATATGGGAAAAGGAGGGACTGGATAAATTTCAGTACAGAAAAATTCATTTGTTAGTCTCCTTGTAATTTTGTGGGCCGCATGAATTTAATGCGCAATTTGATTCTTTCCACAGGGCTCCGACGAAGTGAGAGCCTGTCGGAGAAGCAGGTCAAAGAAGCCAAATCTAAATGTAAGAGTATTGCACTGCTGCTGACAGCAGCTCCCAACCCCAATTCCAAGGGGGTGTTGATGTTCAAGAAGCGCCGCCAAAGGGCGAGGAAATACACTTTAGTCAGCTACGGGACTGGGGAGTTAGAACGTTACGAGGACGAGGGGGAAGAGGGTGAAGGTGAAGAGGGGGACAAGGAAAACACCTTCGAGGTGAGTTTGCTTGCAACGAGTGAGTCGGAAATAGATGAAGATTTTTTCTCTGACATTGACAAGGACGGGAAGATCGTGACATTTGACTGGGACAGCGGTCTGCTCGAGGTGGAAAAGAAGACAAAAAGTGGAGAGGAGATGCAGACACTTGCAGACAGCACAGGGAAAGGGGCCCTCATGTTTGCCAAGAGGCGGCAGAGGATGGATCAGATTACAGCAGAGCAAGAGGAGATGAAGGCAAACACAGTGCAGACAGAGGAGCACAGGGAAACCACCATGACGGAGAACTTCCAGAAAGTGAGCTCTTCTGTCTATCAATCAAAAGAGGAGGAAATGTCAAGACAGCAGACCTGTGTGAGCAAAAGCTACACAGATGTGAGCCAGAATCACAAAGTGGTACAACAAAATGGCTTTGGCTTAGCACCTGGCACAAACCTCTCTTTTCAGTCCTCTGGAGCTCAAAAAGCAGCATCTTTGAATAAAACAGCAAAGCCCTTCCCTTCCGGGGTTCAAAACCGAGCAGCTGCACCATTTTCACCTGTAAGAAATGTCACCAGTCCCCTTTCAGATGCAGCAGCACCGCCTCCTTACTGCTCTGTCAGCCCACCAGCTGAGGCTTTCTACAGACCTGTCTCAGCTCCTGTGGCCAGCAAGGCTGCCCCGGCCGCGTGGGCAGCCACCGAGCCCACAGAACACATCGCGTCCAGGGATGAAAGGATTGCTGTGCCAGCCAAAAGAACTGGGATACTGCAAGAGGCAAAGAGAAGAAGCACTTCCAAACCTATGTTCAATTTCAAAGATGCACCCAAAGTAAGTCCTAATCCTGCCCTGTTGTCCCTTGTACACAATGCAGAGGGCAAAAAAGGTACCGGAGCTGGTTTTGAGTCAGGACCTGAAGAAGACTACCTCAGTTTGGGAGCAGAAGCTTGCAATTTCATGCAGACTCAAGCATCTAAACAAAAGGCCCCTCCTCCTGTTGCTCCAAAGCCTTCACTCAAGGTGTCTCCTTCTGCTGGTGCTCCAGTCTCACCAGTCTGGTCACCTTCAGCTGCAGCGTCCAACAAGCCTCCTTCTTTCCCAGCACCAGTCTCACCTCAGGCAGCATATCCTGCACCACCCAAATCTCCACAGTATCCTCATTCTCCTATCCATCCCCCAAGCACTCTTAACCTTGCTGGTCCTTTCAAAGGGCCTCAGGCCAACCTGGCGAGTCCAAACCTTGCCCCCAAGTCAACACCAGTCACCCCAAGTGCTGGAGAAACAAAGCCTCCCTTCGAGATGCCACCAGCTATGAGTGGGAAAGGAGCACAGCTGTTTGCCAGGAGGCATTCCCGAATGGAGAAGTATGTGGTAGATTCAGAGACTGTGCAGGCAAACATGGCACGAGCCTCATCTCCAACTCCATCTTTACCAGCTTCTTGGAAATACTCATCTAATGTCCGAGCACCTCCACCCGTTGCTTATAATCCCATCCACTGCCCATCTTACCCTCCTGCTGCTACCAAGCCTTCCTCTAAGGCTGCTGCTGCTACCAAAAGCACAAAAAGAAAGCCTAAGAAAGGTCTCAATGCTTTGGATATTATGAAACATCAACCTTATCAACTCGATCCATCTTTATTTACTTTCCAACCACCTAAGGAAAGCCTTGCTATGAAGCAGACATCGAAGCTGTCCACTTCAAAGCAAACACTGCCTTTACCTACCTACCTTCCACCTGGTGCTGGATCTCCTACAAGGGCCCGGCCTTCTTCGGTGTACTCCGTGCCAGCCTACGGTTCCCAGCCTTTGTTCTCGTCAAATGCCTCTCTCCCAGGAAATGAATCATATTCACCCACAGGCTACTCCGCGTTTTCTAAGCCAGAAACCACCACATCCTCTTTGTTTACTGCTCCGAGGCCAAAATTTTCAGCCAAGAAAGCTGGCGTCACTGCACAGGTGTGGAAGCCATCGGTTATTCAAGAGTAAACCTGGTAGCTGAAACTTAGTGTCCATTTTGCTTGCACTCACGGGTTTGCAGTGGTCACCTGGCGCACAGACTGTGCCAGTGCTATTCCTTAGCTTACTTAAGAATGTCAGATGTATCACCTCAAATCTGGGTCCAAAATATTTGAACTTTTTAAAGGAAACAAAACAGATAAAAAATTTAGCACATTTATGCATTTTATCAGGTGCTTTATAGACATGACATCCTGAAATGGAGAGGTACCATTGCGTGAAGTGAGCAGGACACTAGGTTTTTGCTTTAGGACTACAATAACAGAAACAGTAAGCAATATTCCTGGTATGTCAAATTAATAGAGAACACCTTTCTTCCTGTCCCTCTCCCCAGCTGTGTTCTAATTACCTAGGGATTTGAGGACTTTGGTGGTTGTTTTTTTAAAAGAAGTGCCTTATTAACTAATAGTAATATGTATTATTAACATAGCGAAAAATAGACACAGTGGTAGACTCTGACTGATCACTAGCAGAACACAACTGGATAGACCTTTGGCTTGCACAGAGCCCCGTTGAATTCACTCAGAATCTGTCCTGGCTCAAAGGTCCTTCCACAGGAATCTGATTGATCAGCCAGGGGCTTAGCTTGTAAGCTATGTGGATCAGCTGTGATCCAAAATCATGAATTGCCTCTGTGATTTCACAGAGAATGTGCTATAAGAGATGCTGGAGTGTTATGAAGACTAAAAAGAGGTGGAAAGACAGCCGGAAAAATTGTTAAAAATTTCCCATTTTGGGGAAATTTCACATCCCACGTGCAGGCATACTTTTAGCCAGAGTTTGCCTTGAACCCAGCAAGTATGAGAGAAGCCTGTAAATCAAAATTATTGAGCAGTCAGAGAGGTGAGCAGGGTTTTGCAGCTGCAATGTAATGCACCAGTTTCTTGTGAAAGCACAGTGACTGAAAACTGGAGGGCTACCTATAGTGTAGAGTGCTGATTCTTGCTCCCAGAGTACTCTGTGCCACAGAAATTACCAGTAAATCATGATTATGACCATGTCTTCCTACTGGTCTCTTGTACACACTTTATTATTTTCACTTGGGCCTCTACAATGCTTCTTCCCACTTTAAATCTTTTTACTCTGGTCTTACACTTTTACTTGTCGTATTGGGGACTAAGGATTGAAATACTGCTACTGTGGAAAATTCTTCAGAGCCTGTGGTCTTGAAATGTACTGCATAATCCTGCAGGGAATACAGAGCTTTGCTGAAATCAAGGGGCTATATTTGAGTAGTTTAGCTTGTCTTTCATCAGCATCAGTGGTGCTAGGGCTGAAACAAGGTACTGTTTCTCTCAACTAAGGGAATCAAAATCCATCCCAGGTGTGAAGCTAAAGATTAAAGCATAACTCTGTGAATAAAGATGGCAGAATCTGTTGATACATTTGTTTAAACTATCATTCAGCTAGTTACAGACCAGATTATGACCTTGCATATCATAGCAGGGTTTGTAGAACTATCTATCTCGATAAAGAAAACATTCCTGAGTATGAACAAAATCTCCATAGTTTGGTCCCATGACGGTAACTCAAACTGCAGTCAAAGGTGAGAAGGATGCATTTGGTTGCACATGCAGAAAGCAGGCTGAACTCAAAACTCTAATCAAGCCAATAAAAAACACTCCTCTGAATTTCAGACCTCCAAAATTGCACTCTCCCCTTTAAATTTTAGATTGGGATACTGACTGCTTTAGAAGAAAATGACCAAGGGATCCATCTCCCCCTTAAAATTCAGAAAAGTGATAGGAGATTCAGGGAGAAAAAGCCTGGAAAACTCAAGAAATATTTATACTGCCTTTACCTGGAAATAGAAAATAGCAATATTTTAGTCCTTTGGAGATCTCCCTTCTACCTTTTTTTCCACTGTCAATATCTGTGCTTTTCTTCTATCATTAAACTTGTCCCTTTCCTCTCTGCCTGTTTGTGGCTTTTTTCTTTGGTTTGGCTGCTATTTTTTTGTTTCACTTCCACATACAGACTTCCAGTATGTTTTTGGGGGAAGTCTATTCCCTATGCTAGCCTGATAATATGAAATCTCCTCCCTGCCCTTCCTCTCTCCTTTCCCCTTCCCTTTCCTCCCTCCTTTCTCCCCCTCTTTCCAAGTTCAATCTGGAGTTGCACACACTGTTTTAGGTAGACTTTAAGACACCAGTATGTACTCAGAATAAAGATACCCACCAAAGGTAAGTAGTGCTGTGATAGACAAAGAAATCCAATCAGCCTCATACTGCCATGTTTTTGCTTAGTCTCCTCCTGTAAAGCAAATCTGTAAGTTATAATCACACTTCTGTACTTGTTCATCCCCAAAAGAATATTTCCTTAATGAGGAGATTTATAGCAGCTTTGTCCTTCCACCACGAGTGTTGATATTGATGCCTGTGGCTACAAAACACAGGAGCTTACAAAGTGCATCTATGATGAAAATGGGAATTTTGATCACATTTGGATTCAAATACAAGTATTTCACATGGCCTAGAACAATGACAGAAGGATTTTTAAAGCACCAGTAAGAGTTAAAAACAAAAGTCTCAATGACATTAGTGCTCTTCACTCAGTTTGGATCTTTTGAAAATCCCATTCAAAGCCCAACTCTGAATTCTGTCTTATATACACATCATTCTACATGCATGGGACTTGAATCTGACTTGGCTTCAAGGCTCTTTTTACTGACCAGGTAAGTCTTTAATTCTAATTGATATTTCAGGAGACTGGTCTGCCTAGAGTAACAGGTTTATCCAAGATGTAATCTCTCGTGAAGCACATATTTAGAGGAAAGCTGAGCTGTTCATTGTCACGGGTCCAGATGAAAAGCTAAAGATAATGTCAAACGTAGCTGAAATGTCAAGGAAATGAATGGTTTGTGTAGAAGAGTCATCTGAAATTTCACTTTGAAAGGGCAGTGAGCTTTTGTAATGGTTTTCTGAAAAAGCTATTAGAGTTATTTTATATAATATGGCAAGGCTGCCAAGATGCAATTGTCATGTTTACTATGAAAGAACATTTAACAGTGAATTTAAAGCCAGCACTTGTAACAATACTTCCAGTATGTTCACATTAAAAGAGGAATTTAAGTGTTTTATGATGATTTTAACACATTTAATTACAGCACATATTGGAAGTATTATATTGCACCAGTTTTGATCTCCCATTCTATACGGCCTTTTCATAAAAACAGCTACCTCAGTCAAGGGTTTCTATACCTTCAATTTATGATTTGGTTATAAACATCTTGCCATAAAACTGAATTGAATAGTTTTGATTTGGAGATGAGTGGCTTTCAGACAAAAATTTAAAATTTTTGCTGCAACAATCAAAGACAAAATTTAGTTCTTCAACAAAGAACTGCTTAACTTCTCCCCCCCTGCTCTAGGGGAACCACTCTTACCACGTTCTTGCCCACCAAAAAATAATATATTATGAAACAGCCAGAAAGAGATTTCAATGACTTTCCTGTAGGAACATTTACAGAGTAAACACTACCATCTCTTACAAGTAAGCCTCATTTTTTTTTTGTTTCTGCTCTCTTAAGGAAGAAACAAAAAATAAGAGATTGAGGTATCAGCAGGCTCAAAAAAATTAGGAAATGTAGAGCTTGTGTGTGGTTCAAATAGAAAAATTAGTGCCAAGTGGCAGAGCAGAAATTTTGAGAGAAAATACTACTGGAATTAGAGGGAGGCAAACTGGGAGGAGAAAACTCCACAAAAACCCAGCGACTACACAGGATAAAATACCTGTCAGGATTTTAAAGTACTGAAGGTAAAAGAACAATCAGCAAGAGGGGCTCACCTATTCTGCATATAGAGATGGCTGACTATTTCCAGACTTTTGTTGAATGTTTTTTTTGTTGAACCCTGATAAAAGATTGTAAGCAGTTATAAAGACAACTTCACACCACATAATGTGATCTGGGAGGAGCATTGCTTATCAAGTATCCAGGATGAGACCTCAACAAAGGACCGGCCTGCCCCTCACAGGCTGCTGCTTCAGCCATTCTGGACCAGGGAATGCTCTGTACACTGTGAGGCAGGGGAATACCAGGGAAATGACAACAACTAACACTATGCAAAATCTTTCTCCTTTTTTTCCAGGATCCTTTTCCAGATTTCCTAGCTTTAAAATTCCAAACCCTTTGGTTCTAAAAAGATTCCCTCTTCCAGTCTTGCCTTTTTACATGATGCAACTTTCTTTACCTGAAGTCAAACACCCAGGATTCCACTGATTGCTTTGGTGGTTTGGCACGGCAAGTGCAAGCCTTAATTACACAGCTTGGCAAAATGGTATTTTATAATGACTCTACTCAGCTTGGAATGGAAACCCTATACGAAGAAGAACTTGACAAGATCTTCAAAAACCTGTGGATTCAGAAGCTCTGAATGAACTCACTGGTGGTAGATCTCTTAGAAAAATATGTGAGCCTGGTCATTTCACAGCACTCTTGGTGCTACCATCACAAATTCCCCGTACCCATGACAACAACTGGCCTTATTTTACAGTAGACATTACTTTTGCATGCCATTACAAAAAGGAGGAGTTGGAATCACCCAAGAGTTATGTTTGATTAGTGGTTTTCAGGCTGGTTGCTTACTAAAGGAAGCACTTCAGGTTCTTTATCAAATGATTTAAAAAGTAGGAAAAATCCTGAAGCTCTATGTTGAAAGGATCTCTATAGATGCAGACTTAAACTCTTCCTTTACAAGCTAAGACAAACCATATGACAGTAATCCCATGGGTTTAATATTTGCTTCCTTAAATAAGGCAGGCAAAGACTTTTTCTTTATGTGCTAATCAAGTTTCCATTTATCCTCTACAGAATTTAAAGGAAAAATCTATTCCTGAGTGTAATGATCTTGACAAACTTTTTAATTGCAGTGCATGTGAAACCTGCACAAACACCTGTGGTATTATAATAACTGCACACTCCCTTAGGCTGAGAAAACTCAGCTATGAGAGAAATAACTTACTGAATTTACAGATTGACTAGCTGGATGAAGGCTTCCTGTGTGGGGAATTAATGTAAATACAGCATTTTCAAACAAGAATCCTGATTATTTTGTACACTTTTAAGACAGAAATCTGTGCGATTCCCCTCACAGTTCCAGGCAATTAAAAGATAAGATGCTATGAAAATAACCAGGCCATTTCTAAATAGATGTCAAGACTGAACTGTTGAACAGAGGGAGTGTTTCTCTTGATGTTTCCATCTAGATGTGAAACAGCAGATTGTAATGGTTTTAATAAACATACAACAAAGAGAAGAAAAAGAGAAACATTACAGAACTAAAATACATTCCCAATCATGGGAGCACATGTTGGGTTACAAAGGGTGACAAGGAGCACAACATTCAGTTTCAGCGTGAGCTTTAACTGATTGAGAAGCAATGAATTCCGTGCATTTCTATTAGAAAAAAAAGTTTGCATGCAGTAAAAACCTATGGACAAATATTTTCAGGTTTTAAAAGAAAGATTTTTTTTCCCCAAAAACCATAAATAACTGCTAGTGATTTTTGCCTTCGATTTGTGAGAATTGTACTTTTCAGAGCCTCACTATGCAGGTTGTTGCTGGTACATGGCTCTATACTGCAAACAAAAGCAAAATATCTGGCATCTGGGTACACTTGGTTTTCTTCCTAGAGTACTGAATTAGTACTGAAGTAAGCATCTGACGCTGTGTATACAGAATTATGAGAAAAACAATATTAAACACTGCTGTTTGGATTGCAAAGTGAGGCACTTGGAATTCTTGTTGCCTGTGTCAGCTTAATCCAACCTCCGTGGGTGTTTGTGTGGGCAGAACATCTGCAATCATGTCATATCTGCTATTTTTGCTGTAGGACTCCAATCAGGGATGCCCATCTGACAAACAGCTCTTTCCTGCTTTGTTTTGACATCATCCCGTGCTCAGCACCATTCCTTACTCAATGCACACTCTTCAAAAAGTGCCCTTGATACAGAATTATTTTCTTACAGACTTTTGCTGTCAGCATCCAAATCATTCAGAAGCCAGAGTTCATCTTTACACTGCTGCATTCTACAAATTACTAAATAATGCACGGATTGAGCAGCACTGACACCAGGACACTCGGTAGCCTTGGGTGTCCAGTTCAAGGCACTTCAAGGCATCTGCTGAGTCCAGCAGTACATGCACCAGTTACTCTGTCAAAGAATGTGATCCTCAACATCCTTCTGTGAGTGTTAACAGATGGCAGCCTCCAGGTGGAATTCCACAAAGGGAATCCTCAGTGACCAGCTATGAATCCCAACCCGCAAAAGCACCTTTGCTCACAATATACTCCTGTGTTAGAGAATCCTAATATTTCCTAAATAAAGCCCTGAACTGGCACCAGATGTCACGGAAATCCTAAAATTTAATCAAAATACATCAGCACTGGGCAATGGTGCTTGCTTTCCAGAGCTTTGGAATAGCTGACTTTCCAATTTCACTAGCATTGCTTCAAGGTAGCTTTTCAAGACCCAGACTAAACCCTGGAATACTGTCATGGAGCATACTGAAACAGGGTCCTGCAGCAGGGCTTGAACCACCAGATACTTGTAGGAATGAATAAAACCCTCCTGACTCACAGGACATGGGGCTGGAACAGGCTATAAAATCTTGGCACTCCTATTGAGCCTGCATAAGGCTCTCAGAGTGAATGTTCACACGTAGGGACATTCGCACTGAAATATGGGACACTTCAGACAAAGATTTCTGTCAAACCAGTTTGAAAGCAGGCAGTGGTACCACTTCTCAAGGTAGAAATGTCAGAAAATAGGGCCAACTTTGCACTCATAGCTGTGCAATATAAAATCCAGAAGGTGGCAGCAAATGTTCTTCCTTACAAGAAATGAACGGTTTATTCCAAGGAAATCTAAGATGCCTATGGTCAAAAGTTTCAGCCATTTGCTTTCCATAGGCATAAATGTATTGTATTTTGAGAGCTGCATATGGATAAAGATTAAATGATAATGAAAAGCTGATTTTCTTTCATTCACAAAGGTGCAAAGTGAGCTAACTAAATTATTTGTGAAAAGTTAGCAATAGTCTTATGTTTTTTAACCACACAGGCATTTTGCTGTAGTGAAGGCCTAACAACTAAAAAGCACTTTATTTTCAAAAGTAAAATTTGTCACAAAACTTATGTGAGATGAATGACAGTACCTGTTTCATTATTTTGTAAACAGATTATGAAAACAAGATTGTTCTCACCTGAAATAATACCATTTTTAGAAATAATCTGGATTTAGAATAAATCAGATTCCAGTCCTAAAATTCCCTATAAATTTTCATAATCAAGCCCTGACAAGACAGCTTTGAGGAAGTCAGGATCAGGCCTGAACTATGTTATTCTAATCTATTCCTGGTCTCAGTACAGTCACTGACAAGGTTTTAGTTACTATACAGGTGAGATTCCCCCCTCCCCTGCCACTACTCAAATTTCTTCATTCCCATTTTATTCAATTGTAAAATATTTCAAGAGTTTCAAATAAATATGATTTTCCCATTTGATTTCAAAACTTTTGGTAGTTGTATTGTAAAATAGCTGTAGCATTTACTGCAGAGCTGTCAGCATTTCAGAGAGAAATTATTTTTTCATTACATAAAGTTTAAATAGTAAATAGTTTGGGACAAAAAAAAGCTGTAATGATATTAACAGTATGTCTCCCTTCTACACTCAGGTCAGCTTAAAAAGCTGAAGTGCTTCTTTCCTGTTAAAAAAAAATGGAAAGAAGGAAAGAATTGAAAGGCATAAAAATTCAGTATTTTTTATTTTGTCCTACCATTTTCTCAGTGGTTTGGTCTCTAACTGCAGTGGCCATTACAAGCCCACAGAAATCCAAAGGAGAAATGCATCACTGTGGCTTTTTATAAAGACAGAGTCACTTTTTGAGGTAAAACAACTGTTTTATCTGCTTCCTCCTCCTTTGCCCCCTTCCTGTGTAAACAGCATCCAGGCATTATTGTTAACTCAGATTTTAGCATGCTTTGATATGGGATTAAAGACCAGGACCATAATGAAAAGATAAAAATAAAGCTGCTTTAATGACTTGGACACCAAGGTCCAATTTCTTCAAGTGACTTCATGAGGGAGGAGTTTATGCTGAGAGAGTTTCACTGGACTATTCAGAGTCCAACTCACTTTTGTCTCCTTGACTGGTAAAAAGGCAGCTGTGGCATGTAAACACACACACACTGAGTTTTCTCTTACTAAGGAGTTGTGCCACCTGAGACAGGAAAACAGCTGCTGCATTCACATTTGGTCTGGAAAAGGAAAAATACCCTTCTGACTCCTGCCTTTAAAATTTGCACTATTTTATAAACCTAAGTATTGTTCTTTTTGTCTTTCAGCTTTTTATAATTAACAAGAAAATTGAAATAGCTCTAAGTTCCAAAGAACCCATTTTTCCTGACTATAAAGAAAGTATTGAATCAAAGGTAGACAGTCACACTCATCCATCTTACATTAACTAAATCTATACATGCATACACCTTTTTTAAGTTTTACATTCATTCACTTATATATGGAAATAGTTACTTTTGGAAGTAATATTATATAAATTTTAGTTTATATTAACACACATAAATATCAAAGACTCTTGCAGTGCAATAAATGCTTGCTTCAGTGAGCAGTTTATAACTAGTTTGCATTTTAAAAATCAGCGTTAACCTAAACCTAACCTAAAGAGTTTAACCTGCTTGCACAGACACCCAAGGCAGTCAGCAGCTGTCAGGATTGTGTGATTGCATGGACAGCTCTGAACAGCCTTTCCTCTTCTTCACACCTAGGAATCCCTTTCCCTTCAATAACTATTGTAGAAAAGGTCTTTCCCTCTGAAAACATCCAGGCAATGGAGAAAACAAAATTATTCCGTGTAGAGGGCTCTAGTTTGTCTTGCTGCATGATACTTCAATTTTCTCTTAACTGTTTTACCACAATAGTACAGGAATACAAAATGTGATAAAACAATAATTCTGGTAGCATTTCACTTTTCTCTCCCTTGTTCCTTGATTTCTGAGGTGAAGAACGGAAAATCTCTACCCCTCTTTTTATGATTTTCTTGTAGCTTAAGGGAGACAGAGGGGAGAGTAATTATTCTCTACTTGCACTCCATATTTTCCACTGTGTCACTTACGGTCTGGGGTTTGTGCATTCTTTTTAGTACAAGCTTGTCAAAAGATGTATCTCCAAGATTTAAATATGAAGGGAAAATATTAGAAAGTGTCAGCATGTCTGGCTGCTGCTGTCCTGCAGCAAATGAATGGTGAATTCTAGTGACTGGAAGTTGTCTTAATTCCTAAGTCTGTGTTTGTGAGCTTGAAGGGGCTGAATACCAAAGCAGTGTGTTAGCTAGTAAGTGGGAATCTCAGATTTTTCCTCAAATTCCATCAGACCCTTATGGAATGGACAAGGATCTTCCCATATACTTCAGCTTTCTTCCAGGTAAATCATCTGGAATGCTATTTGCCCTCACAGGTTTCATCCTCTTACAACCCAAGAAGACAACTGTTAGTTAAACACTTAGTTAAACTAAGTTAACAGTTAGTTAAACTGTTCAGTCCTTACTTCACAGAAGCAGAGATTATCCTTACTTTACCAAAGCTAGAGGAAACAGACATGCATTTTCACATTCTGGAACTTGAAAGTTAAAACCCAGGCTGTTTCCAGAACTTTTTTCTAAAGACGAGTTATCAAGTGGGAAAGAAAAGCCCAGACCAGGACTTCTACCTAAATAATACAGTAGAATGACTCGTTTTGATAAAAAAAGTAGTGAAATACACTTAATAACTCATCACTCTCTGATTAAACTCCGTCAAAGACAATTAGTTCCTGCTCTATCACTAATGGTTATGCCAAAAAGATGCTTCTATAACTTGATGAACTCTGGAGTTTTTCTCTGAACAGGACAGACTAAACAGTATCTTCATATGACTCTTGAAAAGCCAAATATTTTATCCAACACTTGTTTCAACAGTATCATTTCCCTCTGCATCTCTGAAATCCTACAAAGTACTCACAGAGCTTTGAACTGGAATTTCCATTAAAAAAGGGGAACTTTTCTATCTACTCAGCATGGACAATGTTCTAGAACCCTCCTGAGAGGAGCTAACACAGGTAGACTAACGAGGTGGACCTGTTTGATCAACTTTTTCATCCCTCTCTACAACCTGATCTTCTCAATTGCTTTATTTTCTTAATTACTACTTAATTTCTTGTGGTTTGAGTTATCTGGTTAATTTCTAACATAGGGGTGTGTGTGGGTAGGATTAATAATGTTGGGGCGTTTCCTCTCTGAAAATGCAGACTGGAAATAGCTGATCATAGCTAAGAGGTGAAAGGATAGTCCTGTCATAAAGCACCAATTTTGAAACTTGTCAAAACTCTCATGACATAACCTCTGTGTGTCACTACACTTTTTAAAAGTGATTCAGATTAAGCACCACCAAACTGACTGAAAATGATGAAATCTGAAGTCTCTTGAGCTTCCACCTCTTGTACAAAAGGCTGCTATTAGAACGTGACTTAAAAGCCTGCGCGAAGCTGTGGCCTGTCAAGTTTCTCAAATGCAGTAAGATCCTGTGGCAGAAAAACTTAAAATGTGACATTTCTATGGAATCTTTGCTAGATCTGCTATACCTTGACTGACCACACACCTGTTGGCTACTCTCTAGTTCATGCTCACAGTATTTTAAGTTTGGGAAGCTCATTAGGAAAAGTAATACAGACCAATGTTGTTCAGATGAGATTCTAGCAAAGCCCGTGGCGAAACAACCCAGGAATTTCACAGCAGATTTCAGAATTAGAGGCATTTAAGCCTGAAGACATGAATCAATGAGTGTAAATCAGTGAGTTTAGGAACCACATTTACAGAGGCTCTAAGAAAATGTAATTTGTGAAACACAGAGAGCAGGTCTGGCTTGGGGACAGGCTGTACCTGCTTTGTGTGCTGCCAAATGGCTGCAGCAGCAGAACCTTCTCATGATCACAGTTTCTGTTTCAAAGTGCTGCATTACTAAGAAGATTAGGATTTGACAAAAATGAATGGATTGCTCCTATAAGTGGGTCGGAATGTACTGAAATTCCGAGGGCATTGCCTTTTAAAGAAGCCAAAAGTAGTGTCATGTAAGGGTATTAACTGAATGATTGCATTAACGCCTTTAATTGCTTGTGTTCATTTTTGTGCCCCAAAAAGTGAAAACTAGGATAAGTCTAATAATTTTTCAGTAAGAAAAGCCTTTCTTAAAAGGAGATTGCCAAAGATATGTTCTTAGACAGATGTTCTAGACAGAGCCTATTACCAGATGAATTAGGCTGTGCCTAATGTTAGAAAGAATCTTGTAAACACACAGAGAACTGTCACAACATGACTCCCCTTTGCATTAAGAATGGTCTTTTCAGAGCAAGGCACACCAGCTAAGTAGTGGGAAAGCTGCACAGTTACTAACGCCATTGTACTTTTTCAGTAAAAGCCTGTCTTTGGTCTGCTTACTTTCCTCAAAAATTCAATTTGCTGTGTCTTTGTTCCTGTTTCTTTCTCTACCTCCGGCCTTTCCAGTTAATTAAAGTTCTAAAAGATACTCGTAAACATAAAAAGGGACTGCCAGGATGTCACATGCTTTCAGGGTATTTTGTTCCAGTTTGGAAGTGAAGAGAAGGGGCTTCCTATCTTGCTGTTTAATAACTGTAACTATATTTGGTATTTTGTCTTCCTAGGGAAGAAGCAGTGGCCGCTCATTATCGCTTCCTGGGAGACCTTCTTCATTCATTCCTCGAGCCATGTCTCCTACTTCTCCTCTTGTATTTCAGCCTGCCCCTGATTACTTCAGCAAGCCAGATGCAGCAGCTGACAAGCCTGGCAAGAGACTGACTCCCTGGGAAGCAGCGGCCAGATCTCCCCTTGGCCTAGTGGATGAAGCTTTTGGCCCCCAAAGTATGCAGGAATCCATTGCTGCTAACGTGGTATCGGCTGCTCGCAGGAAAACACTTCCTGAGCCACCAGATGAATGGAAACTTAAAGTTTCTTATGAGGCTCCAGCCCCGAGTGGTAGCGTAGCCTTACTAGGAGGGAAGCAATCGGGGGTTCTATCACCCCAAAAAAGCTCCCTATCTGCCCCAAATGTCCCTGCCCAGGCTGGCCCTAAGCTGCAGTATCCCTACTGCACTCAGCGCTCCAGAACAGATCCTGATATAATGTCCATGGATTCCAGGTCTGACTATTGCTTGTCAACAGCTGATTCAAACTACAATCCACAGCCAAGGGGATGGAGGCGTCCAACATGAGCAGCTGAAGGGCCTAGTGCATTTTCCCTTCCTCCAGCTTAGCAAGCCCTAAGATTTGAGTTGGAGAAGGAAAGTTTCTTGCTGGCCTGGCAATCTCTGAAGTAAAAAATGAGGAGACGAAATTGAATGGAGCACAGTTTTCACATGACTGCAATGCTAGCAGCCTCTAGAATAGACTCAGTTTTACACCTAAGATTGTTCTGTTTGTCAAAAGGCAAAAATACGCTTTTCTTGGGGTGAGGGGGGAGATGAAAGTGGGGCATTCCATGTACTCGATGCAAAAATCTAGCAAGGAGGTAGAAAGTGACAGCAAAGATGCTTGCAGTTAAGCTAATGTGAAAAAAAAAAAGTAAAATAAGGGCATTTTAAACCCAAGAAGTATTTTACAGGATCTTGTAGGTTTTCTGAGTGTGTTTGACATGGATTCCAAGTTAATAAATATAGTCAGAATTGCAAAAGTTATAATGGAAGTGGAAGACTTTGAAGCACTGACTTATTTGCCATATGGTTTTTTACTACATTTCTATAATGAGCTAAGAGGGTAAATCAGTGAATATCTTTACTGTGGCAACACTTAAAATACATCTGTGGCAATGGTACCTGAATCGCCACAATATGTAGATACAGGAAATCATACACAGTCACTCATTTCAGATGGATTTCAAGATAGTTTCAATGAAGTTTTACACCTTGTAATTTATCTGAAAACACCAGGAAGAAAGGCATTGTTAATAGAGATCAATACCATGATACTTGGACAACAAAAGAGATGAGGAGTGTATTTAAACTGGATTGCAAGTAATTTTCGTAATAAACTATCAAACATGTCATAGGCTGAACAGCCTTTATTTCTCTGTGAAATGAATTCTTTCCTGAGCATTTACTGCTCCAATGCCTGATAATCTGATTGGCTGGGCAGTTATTCATGTTTCTAAGGTAGCTCAATGTTCAGAAAGCTTTTGAGTTGTATCCTCAGTTAGGAAGACATAGATAAGTTGTCTGTCAAGGACAGTTCCTGCTCTATGTAGAAATTTGTATGTGACAGGGTTTCCGACATGTAGTACACAGTGCGAGTCTAGGAGCAAATATTTGGGTGGTTGGCGATACCTAAGTGATGTTGATGGATCTGAAGGGATGGTGGATGATTTTTGCTGGTGAGACATACCTTGCATTTACGGCTTATTTAAGCAATAGAATTATGTGGCTAAAAATGTATGTACTCCAAGCTTCCTGGGTAGTTTAGATGTTGCTAAAGCATTAAATGAACACCCCAAGTTTTACAAAGTGCTGTCAATCCTCCTTATTTTGTGGGGAATTCTTGAAGGATCTGTCAAGTGCAGTCATTACTGCAGAAGCACTTTTAACTATCCTTAGTTTCAGTAAGGTTGTCACTGGGAGTGAAGGGATTAGATTGGAAAGAACTAAAACATATATGCAGCAAGAAAAAATACATTACAAAACATTCCCATCAACAAAGAATTTTCACTTATAGCAATTATAAAATATAATTGGTACAAAGGAAAAAGGAAAATTAAATCCAAGTTCAGTTGAGCTGGAACTTCCCCTAAAAGCAAATAATTACATGAAAAACATAGCTTTAATGAGTTTAAGTTGGCAGAAATTCTGTAGCCAAGCAGAGGTCTCCCTGAAATACAACTGATCCTTCTGACCAGTCAGGAAATGAAGATATGAGAGTGGTAAACCTTTAGAATAGGATCATATTGCTATAGCACTTTACAGATTTATTTCACAATATGAATTTGCAAAAAAAAGGTGATTTAGAAAAATTACATGAACAAGGCTGCCATGATATGCCTGAAAATGAGCTTTGCACCTCAGAGTTATACATGTACATAATCAGAATAAATTTTCCTGCCACACAGGCAAAAATATATGTTTCTCTGCAGAGTCCCTTAATGTCTCCTTTTATCACAATTGGGAATACTCCAGCAATGGGACTGTGGAAGTCCCCTTATCCTTGAGGGCTTATCCTCAGATCTAACCCTATTGCCTTGGAAGTACATGCCAAATCTTCACTTAATTTCAGTTAAATTATAAATAAAATTGAAACTCAGTGAAATTTATCATTCAAGGTCATTAAGGCCTTAACCATTTAATAAATACCAGTGCATATGCATTTCACAGAAGACCTACATTCTGAAAAGTGCATACCTCTTACATATTTTGCTGACCTGTGGTCCATATTACCATAACAAAACAAGTCCCTGTTTTCAGGTCAAGTTCAGGTTTCTGTTTTAAACTGTTTCCTTTACATCATTAAACAGAAAACCAGATTAATGAGTTTGCAGTGAGGCATATTTTTACCCAACACCATTATTTCATTTCTAAGAATTGGACATCTAACTTTTACATTCCCATTGAAACTAGTGCTGTGAATTCTGAGGTCATGCATCTAACAGAAGCTAATGTGTGCTTAATTTTAAGAAACATGCAATTAAAAATTGCCAAAAGTGGTTTTAAATTTTGATATGGCAAAAAAAAATCATGATACAAAGTGACCTTGGAAAGGCTTTAATGCTGTGATCACATAGCATTATGGGAAAACTTTCTATAGGATGAAGCCCTAATTCCCCACCCCAAGCATGCAACAAATATGGAAGTAAAGAGTTTCAGACAGAATAATTGACTTTCTGTCAAACCCCCTAGAACAAAAAAAGTGCAGCCTTACAATTTCATTCTATTCACAAGTAGGAATTAATCACTGAGTACTTCCATGAACATGAGAATTCCTGACGCTGAGTTTCATGTGGCTTTGTATCTTACCATAGATTCATTTGGGTGTTTACCACGACCTACTCCAGATTTTTTTTTCCTCCTGCTGACAATTTCCTAGCTCTCTTTCCCATGTGGATTGTCCCATATCTAATATGAAATAAGTTCCCACTGCAGCATTTCCCTCAATAGCAACACTGGTAAGTGGATCTGGCCTCCCTGATGCCGTCTATTTTTACAAAGTCTGCGGGCAATGGATTGTCTCTGAGATCTGTTCCTCTGCCACAGAGAAATGGAACTAATAAACATTTTTGAAGTTATTAATGGGAGGGTAGACATGAGGGCAGGCATGCAGACAGATCACACAGCCTTGTTTAGAAGGAAATCAGGCTAAATCCAGATTGAGACCATGTAGGGATTTCAAAGAAAGCAGCAGGCCCGGACCAGTAAATGAAATATTAATGCATCAGAGCTTTAGAAGGACCCCACAGCATGTTCCACTTTCTGCTCTTCACCCCATTCCTCCACTAGCAAAGCATCTTTCTATCAAATAGTTGTGACTGATGTGTGAGAGTTCTGAATATATTAATGCAAGTATTTCTCACATTTGCTTTTGAATGCACAGATCTGCTCAGTAAATGTGAAGAAAAACTTCTCATGATATTTTAAATCTTTGGCTTTGTGCTCACCCTCAGAGATGTCTCTGTTAACATACAGAGCATTTGAATACACAATATAACTGAAAACTTAGTTTCTTTAGTTATGTTAGATGATGATGTTCACAACTCTTGTTCATAGTTTGTTTTCATTTTGGTTTGCTTTAACACAACCAAATATCTATTCACACTGCATTTCTGCCTAGTAGCAAGAGACTGTGTTATCTTTATAAAAGACTTTTCACTTCTAAAGACTTTTGCTCACTGCAAAGGACACTTTATTTGACAGTGCATGCCAGCAATGTAAATTGTATCACATAATAAAGTGATTTGACCAATCAGATGAGAAACACAATTTTGTTTTCCCTAAATTCTTGTCTGTTTGTTTAAATAATCTGAACCCAAGTAAAGCCTAATCTCATTTTTTCTGCACCATTTTTAGATTCACTGACTTTGCCTGTCAGTGACCTCGTGCTGGTTGAGCTTCTAGAAGCTTAAATCAGCATCAGGTCAAAAGGCAACTTATCAAATTTAGTGGAATTTCATTTCCATACTGACTAAGCAGAGGAAGGAAACACAGTGAAGTACAATCTACCCAGGTTAAATAATACAATCAGAACTGTTTTTATTGACTGAACATTTTCATCCCAACCATAAAAATCTGCAACTAAAATCTACTTACTGTAGTCACTTGCCTACTTTACTTGCACCTAACCCTCTGTTTGCTGTACTCTCTTGTTGTTCATTCTCATTTGAAACATACTGTTCAAACGTGAAATAAATATTGTGAATAAATCGTGAACCCAGTCTTTACACTATGCAGGCCACTTGGATAAATAGCTCTTAAGGAAATAAGGATGGCATAAACAATCTATCTGTGGAAAGCCAGATCAGATTTTCACTATTGACATGAAATGAATCCCAAAGCAGTTTTTGCATTTGTAAAGCAAGCAGGATTTTGTCCCCAGTACAAGAAAAGTGATTGATGCACGTAAAACTTGGGGAACTGAAAAAGCTCCACAACAGCATTTTAAGAGTTTTGCTCTACAAAGGATTTACAAGGTTATAAGAGACTCACTACCATTCCTTTCCATGGGTACATTTTCATTCTTCTTCGGTAAGTCCTTAAATACATCGTATAGAAAGCAAGCATAAGCCAGATTCACAGTTTAACATAACTCCCTTGGCTTCAGTAATGCACAACAGATTAAAAATCTTTCTGCCAGGCAGTCACAGGTTTTGTAGGATGTTTCACTCTTCAGAGAATGTACTCTGGGTTTCTCGGAATGCCCTCGATTTCCTGGTGCATTCATCAATGCTTACGAGCATTTAAAAGGACTCCAGTGTGGCAGACTGCTCCCTTACTGAATGTGAGGCTGGTGGAATGAGGAATTTTAAGTCCAGAAAGGTGGATTTTTCCAGGCCAGCATCTGGTTTTCCTCAAACGGAATACTTGTGCTCTGAAATTGTTCCCTGGATATATTATTGGACCTTAAAAAGAAGCCTTGTGTTGCTGCTGACTCAGAAACAGCACTCAAGAAGCTGGAAAATATTTGGTGTTTTTTCACACATTTTCAGTCCTAAAAAAGGACTCAAGTACTTCACATTCAAAACAAAATGACCTCGGGAGTGTTTGTGTGCATGCACACAAACTTGTGGGAATTTCTTGTGCAGAAAGAAAGGTAATGGTTAATTAACAGATGTTAATGGAGAACTAGGAGAACATACTGTGCTGCACTGCAGTTCAAACAGCTGGAAGGTTACAACACACTGGCACACATATAGGAAAGAAGGTGTTGATAAACCTCTAGATCTAATTTTATCTTTAAAGTAAGTCAAAATCCAAGGGTAATTTTGTCTAAATACTGCAGAGGTTCATGACTACTTTTTTTCCCTATAAATAAGGAAACCAAAGGAAGGAGGTACTAATTGCTGGACAAACATTGTTGCATGTTGTAAATATTTTTTTGCTGTAGACAAGCAGAGTTTGCCCAAGACAAAAATGGAAAATAAGAAGCTTTACAGAATTCTAAATCAGAATGATAGATGTATTGGTATTATTTTCCCAGCATGACCAACCTCACTGAACTGTGGCAGCTATTAAACAATTGCCACACTTCAATATTATTAACAATTTGCTAAGCCATCTTAGTTTGAATCAGTCACTTCCTACTAGCAGTGAATGCACTTGAGTTTAGTCTCAGAAAGTCAGTAATTTTTGAAAAACAAGAATCAACATAAAGTCAGCATATTCTTAGCTCTGTGGTATTTCTGATGTTTGTTTCTGGGGTTTTTTTTTCTAACAGAAAAGCTTATAAGCATAAACACAATAGTTTCCATCAGGTGTTTATCAACTCTGATTTTTAGGTAAGTTCAAGAGAGTTTCTATTTAAAAGCAAATATTTTGCCTATAAAACAGGTTGTATACAAACACGGGACTTATATTGAAACTCCCTAGTGAATTACTTTTATGCAAAAAAGAATAGTTTAAAGAAGATGAGCAATACTGGTAACTTTTACAGCTTCCAAGTAATTTCCCACCACGAATCCACATAACTACATGGGTTTTGTGAAGGAAGATTATTTTCTCCACTATGTCTGTGGAGTTCACCATTCTTTACTTTCTCTGGCAGTTTAAAACCCCAAGAGATTTTCCATGTGGCAATAAAATAAAAAGATTAGCGTAGAAATTAATAAATCTTCCTACTGAATCAATATGCCCTGAGAAAACCTGCATTTCAGAGAAACATGAAGAACAAACCAAGGCAACAAAACTCCTTTGACCACGTGGAGCAAAATCCTGATCCCAGCTAAGTCAACGGGAGCTTGACTAATTTACCACTTATGCCAGCAGGGCAAGGACTTCACCTCACACAGAAATGTGCAGCACCACAAAACACAGCAAATTTACAAGCACTGAACTGGTGTCATCAGTTCTGTAGATTTTTGTAGCCTGTAGAATTTAAAAATGTGATTGACAAAACAATAAGGCATTCATCAGATTTTGTAATAGCATCTCCCGTTAGGAACTTCCTCATTTTGATGTGCACAAGTATGGAGAGTTATGTCAGCTGGGACTCTGCTGAGGCTCAAGTTGCTGTCTTGGCCTTCTGTATAACCAATGTGGAGGGGCATTCTTAAAAAGAAATTAACTCCACCCCCAAATAAATGCCTCAATAGGTGGACTGGATCCCAGGACCCCAGGCATGGACTTACACCACTCCAAACTCACCTAGGCTTGCAGAGGTCTGTTTGGATAATTCTGTACTTGAGGAATGGATCATCAACAGACCAGGTAATACACCCAAGGACAGTGAAGAGATGATTGTTGTTATTTTGGGAGGCATAAAGTAAGTTCTGGAAGTTTAGGCAGATGCTTTTTCAAAATCAACTTGGAGGTTTCGCAAAGGAACAGATCACCGCTCATCTCTTCCTACATTTAATAAGTTGCTGTTTACCCTGCAGAATTAGATACAGATCACCGTGGTTTGGATGTTTATTACTGCAGTTAGATGTGACTCCTCTACATGTAACCTCAAATGAACAGCAGTATGAATACAGGTTTGGAGAGCAGCAATCCAAACAAATAACATTCAGACAGTAGCAACAGTAGCTTTATTTTTCCTTGTGACCTTTATAATAATTTCTACTTCTCTGACTGCTCTGCCATAAACTGTGTACTGGAGGGCAGAGAACACAAAAGTGCTTAGGACTAAGTTCACAACTACAATGAAGATTATGGGCACTTCCAAGGCACATGGTAATCCTTTTTCCCCTCAGATAATAATTTGATTGCTTGTGCCTTTCATATTTATTACTTTCCTGTTTTAAATTCTTGCCATTATTCACGATTTCCCTTTCAGATATTACGGTATGCATGAAATGCATTATACTTTTTGACATAGCATATAATCCTCCTGAAAAAGCATAGTTAAACTCAAGAACAGGCAGTACATTATATTGAACACTCACCTACATATACACAGAAAGTTCACAGGCCACTGAAGATGTGAGGTAGGCAGAGAGCAAGAGGGAAAAAATAAAATCATGTTTTACCAGTAAAGCAGAAGGATTCTATTACATCAGACGGTAGGACACCGTAGGTTTCCAAACTTCTACTTCCCTCTGCATTTTAGGGACTGGTGCAACCTCTGGAACAAGGACAGTCAGTTTCTCACTAAACACTTCAAGCTTACTTATCCAATATTATCAGGTTTATTGCTCTAAAGTTTTGCGAGCCCAAAACAAGACAAGCACTTTGACTAAGCCTAGTGCTGTCCAACAGAGGGCAATGGTACACAATCCATATAATCCATACTATTTGCTCTCCCTGACAAAGCCTCTGTTTCAACAGAGAAGCTGTGGTACAGTTAGAGATCTGTCAGGACACCAGACACCAAACAGTGTCATTATCAGCACGTCCACTGGAACTCAAATGCCATAAAACTTTACAGTTTGAGCTAAATCAGATGGCATAGGAGGCATTCATGCAGCACTATTTAATGTGTCCCACATAGATGTTAGTTAATTACTCCTGACCTCAGCAGCACGGGGTGGACCGACGTCATTACCTCATCTTAAAAACGGAAGAGAACACGGCAATGGAAAGAACACGTGCACTGCCCAAGGCTGTTGGGACAAGGGCAATGCTGCACTTGGACGTGCACATTCCTGGCTTTTACCTTCACCTATAATCCACTGGCTATTTATAGCAGTCATGCATACTTCACAACCAGCACAATTACATTCTTACAGCTCAGAAAAGGAGTAGGAAGGAAGCTTCAGGTCCTTTGAAGAAACACACTACTAATTCCAGACACAGATCAAATTATGACCCAGTCTGGCGGACAAAATTCACCAAATCCCATGACAGAGAATGTAAGGCTTTGGAGTTGTTTACTCATGGTAACCACAGCTGAGTGAACAGAGATTAACCTCCAAGGGCAGTAGAAGGATTAGTCTAAAATACCAGAATTAAAGGGGAGTCCGCATTTGCTTACTGTCATGGAAGCCCCTGTTTTCTCCCATGTCACCATGCTAGTCTCACCTAAATTCTGTAATAAAGCAAACAAAAACTATCCAAATGAACCAAATCTTAAGCTCCTGTTAAATCATGAGCCTCCCCATGAGCCCTTGACAAATCATCACTGACAATGTCTTCGATCTGATGTCTGTTACTAAGGAGCACAGGTTGTTTCTGTATCTGTCGGAACAGTAATGTAAAACATACACTCAGCTGCTACCAAGGGGATCAACCCTGCCACTAAAGGGAAAAAAATGGCACAGACATACTCAAAGGCACCAGATCAAGGCAGGTTTATATCAGGAGTCGCTTCCATTAATCTGGGGGAAAAGGTGACATACATGAAAAATTATGAAAGATGGTGCAAGAGTTTCTCTCCTGCCTCTTTGAAAACAGCTTTAATAAGAAACTGTGATTAATTTCAAAATGAGTGAGCAAAACTAGACCAACTGGCCACTTCTTTCTCAACAAAGTACAGTTAACAATTAACCTCTCCTTCTTAGCAGGTGGCATAACAATAAATGTAGATAAATGTAGTCAGTTTGCTCACAAAGTATTTTTATGAACAAAAAGCTTAAAGAAAAAAATCTGTGCTAATGGATTAGCAGTACTAATTCCTGGGAAGAGAAATCTCCTGGAAAAGAGAGATAGCAATTCAATGAATGGAAAACAGCACAACCACTGCTAAAGAATCTTCCTTGAAAGCACGGTAGCAAGGAATAGCCTTCAGATAATGAACAAATGTATAGCCAGTTCATGTGATTACTTGTCCACCAACTCCAGCCATTTCCATGCAAGATACTGAGGCACATTCTCTGAGG